>NW_015644008.1:130092-147140 GCF_001515625.1 Sinocyclocheilus rhinocerous
ATATATATATATATATATATAAATAATCATATATAATATATTCTAAATATATTTATTTACAAATATATAAATCAAATAAGTAAATAAAATTCATAAATAAATTAGTAAATTAAAATGTGTAAATAAATAAACACGCAAACAAACAAACATTTCTGAATTAATTATTTCAGCTGCTCCACCAGACATCCTTTTTATTCTATAACCACTCAAGCATATACTCAGCATTGTGGGATATCATAAACAACCAATGATACATCTATGCTGTCTTCCAAATCCAACCAGATGAAGGCATCTTACTAGACGAGATGAGCCATGCCTCTCCATCTCTGTGGACTCTGGTTTCAAACACAGCCATTATGCTTCAGTAAAAATCCCAGTTCCACTGTGACAAACTCCAATGCAAACTCAGACCACATTTCTTCTTAAAACAAACACCAAAAGCAGGAAGTTACACCAGCATCTGCAGAATATTAAGATTGTCAAAATATACCTGTTGAGCTGTAAGAGGACGTAGACGACACAATCACTGACACATGCTTCCCAACCTGTTCATTGTCCAGCGGGAGCGGATCAGGGAGGGTTGGAGTCATAGGGGGATTACGCTATCATGGGGCTTAATAAAGCCGGCTCAGCCTGAGGGCTTACAGCTGCCGCCACACAGAGACGTACACGGAGAAACAAAAAGGAGGAAGATGGAAATGTTACTTACTGGTTACTGTTTCCTAAGTTCATTGGTAGAGCCCAAACGCAACTAATTCCAAATGCAAATGTTTCTAAAGAGTATTTTGTATTAAGTGCAGGTCAGTTTGTGAATGATGAGAGGTGAAGAGACAGCAGACGTCCAACATACTGAACGAAAGGATGCTGATCCATATGAAACAAAGATGTCAAAGAATAACAGTGTTGATTATAGACAGGAAGGAGGAAAAATGGGGAGGGAAAGGGGAAAAGAGGCAGAGGAAGGGAAAGGATATTTGGAAGGGAGGAAAGAAAGGGGGAAAATAGGATACGGCGAACAATTAATGAAAACACAACAGAGGAGAAGAAATCAGACAATTCCAATAGCGTACAAATCCCCCCAAAAAATATTCCAAGGAATCTTTATGGAGAACTTCTGCCGGTCACTGAAAATCCACAGGTGGCAATTTTCTGAATTTCCTGTTCAGCTAACAACTCCAGAGTGACAGAATACTGAGAGTCATGCTAGTGCACATGCTCTCTCTCTCACACACATACATACACACACACACAAACGAGCAGAGGTAACCTCACCCAGTGGACTCCATGTATGGCCTGAGAACTGAGTCCTGCAGGGGAATCTGCCATAAATAGACTGTGGGGGGGTTAAGAGACCCAGGGATTGAATCAGCTGTTAGATCATCAACCTCACCAGAGTACCAGAGATAGACGCACGCATGGACCAGAGGAAACACACACAGATGGATCGGACTTGAAATACTGATGCTTTTTTTTTTTAGTTACTGTATTATTCAGCACTAAAATGAATTTGCATCATCAGCTGCAAAGAGCAAACAGTGCGATGTATAAATGGAATATTTTTCAACGTTTCTTGAAAGCTTATTTCAATGAAAAGTGGTTAAATACATTTTCAATCATCAATGTGCATCATACATCTAGCATCTACACAAAAGTATGGCATTTATTAAAACAGAACTGTGCAAGATTTATTGTTAGTTTATTTCAATTAAAAGTAGCTATTTTTTTTAAAAGCTACTGAATTATTTTGAGTTAAAATCAATGTGCATCATACATTTAAAAAAAGCAAACAGTGTAGCATTTATTAAAATGGAGTTATGCAGCATTAGTTTAAAGTTTATTTTAATAAAATGTGGTTAAATAATGTTTTTAAAAACTAGTTAATGTATAATTTTGTATAAAAATCAATGTGAATCATAAGTTTAAAAGAGCAAACAGTGTAGCATATTAAAATGGAATTGTGAGACACTAAGTTTATTTCAATGAAAAGGTTAGTTAAAGAATTAACATTAAAATCAATGTGCATCATAAGTTTCAATGGGCAAATAGTGTAGCATTTATTAAAATGGAATCATGCAACATTTGCTGTAAGCTTATTTCATTTAAAATTGGTTACATATTTTTTAAACTATTGAATGAATTATTTTGCACTAAAATCTATGTGCACCATAGGTTTGAAAATGAAAACAGTGTAGCCTTTTTAAAAATGGAATTGTGCAGCATTTAAAAGTGTTGATAATTAATAAATAAGCTAAATTTACACACTTACAATTTAGAAATGATGTTAAATATTACGAATTTCTAATACATTGTTTATAATAACACATTTTATCATTTGAAAAATCACAAAAAATTTATTAAATAAACATATTGCATCAGTACTGGCAATTAAAAAAGTGGACAAGGAACCATCTAGCCTTATAAACCTAGTGATATCCACATGGTCTCTTTGGCAGTGAATGCCGACTCAGAGCCAAAGCAGATCAGACTGCAGGTGGGCACAGAGCCTCGCTGGGTGATCTGAACCTCAGCGCTGAAGAACGTGACTCTATGAACTTTTATGACCAATGTGGATTTCTGACCAGCACATGGTCACGCTGCTGCAGTGTCACTTTCACACAGACCCTGTTCAGTCTCCTGACAAACGTTTATGAAATACCCTTAAATGTTTTTCTCACCAAAAATGGCAAAGGAAGTGAGCAAGGTGCGTGTGCGAGTGAGCGTGTGGCATCTGTTTGTGAACATTATCATTACACAACTTCATATAAGAACAGAAACAGGCTTCAAATGAAGCTTCATGCTCAGGTGAGGTGTTTTCCCCATAATTTCTGTCCCAAAAGAAAACACAAACATCTTATTTTATATTACCAATATAACTGAACTTAACAGACATATTCCACACCATATTCGGACATAAAACTTGTCAAAATCACTGATGACTTAAATAAAATATTTACAGACAATAAAGAGGATTACTATATCATAGAATTACATTTATTGATTTTGTGGTGAAATTTATTTTTTTATTCACCCACACACAGACAAACTCTAGCCTCTAAAGGGAGCACAGCAACCGAAATGGATACGGTAACTAGTGACTATAACTAGAAAGCCATATGAAAAAAAGCTCAGTTAAAAAAAAAGTCCCCTCCAAATCCATACATTAAGACAGGCAGCCATCTACTGGACAAATCGTGTTATGACAATAATTTCCCCATAATTTCTGTCCCAAAAGAAAACACAAACATCTTATTTTATATTACCAATATAACTGAACTTAACAGACATATTCAGACATATTCCACACCATATTCGGACATAAAACTTGTCAAAATCACTGATGACTTAAAATATTTACAGACAATAAAGAGGATTACTATATCATAGAATTACATTTATTGATTTTGTGGTGAAATTTATTTTTTTATTCACCCACACACAGACAAACTCTAGCCTCTAAAGGGAGCACAGCAACCGAAATGGATACGGTAACTAGTGACTATAACTAGAAAGCCATATGAAAAAAAGCTCAGTTAAAAAAAAAGTCCCCTCCAAATCCATACATTAAGACAGGCAGCCATCTACTGGACAAATCGTGTTATGACAATAATTCAATTCAATAAGTTACTTTCTCAACTCATTTCTTGAGGTGAATAATGGGTTATTTAAAAGTAAAGAAAAAGTACAGACATAAATATATTGGTGAAATCAGTTTTCCCTTATTAAAAAGCCCGGTTTTGCAGTTTCGGATTAAATTAAGATGACAAACACACCTGTGCATAGGCTATTTATGTATGCAAAGGCCAAAATTTGATTTGCAAACCAAAATTATTATTTTTAAAAACATATTTTGATAACTGACCATGAAGCTGCTCCTTGTACCGTCAGTAGGTGTTTAAAACGGTAGCTGGTAACTCGACCACCTAGTACCAGGAGCACCCGGGTCACTTATCCAATTGCCAGCAGCCGGCTTCAATCATGGGGTCAGATGTTAGTCCTCATGAGCTTTATCCATGTCCTCATATGCAGCATGGGACCAGGCAGTGGAAAGCTGATTATTACCCCTATGGACAGAACTGCATTCATTCATGAGCTTTACCTGCTTGAACAGAAAGCACCAAAGCACACCCGTGGCACAGCTCATTTGATCACATGACCACACCGGACAAATGCATTTACTGTATATGTCCAAGCAATGCGTCTGTTTTTCTAATGTGCTTAAAAGATTATAAAATAAGGGCATTTACAAGCAGAAGTATAGGGACGTCTTTGTTTGAATTTATACAGCAACACATACTTAAACAGCATTTGTGTAAATCAATAATCTTAAAGATCTACAAGTAAATAATGATTTTATTAACATGGTACAAATGGCTTTTGTTCTAATGGTTTGACTATCTCCTCAACACATAATCAATTTCTAGAATTTTGTCTATTATTAAACTGAGTTATATTATATCATCTACTGACCACCCTCATCTTTAGATATAATGGAAACCTCTATCTGTAATTTCATCCTCTAAAAAGCTGAAGTAATCACTTGCCAAAGTACAAAAACTATCAAAGCAACTTTTAGACCACAGTGTTTGAAGAACACTATTCACCAACACACAATTCACACAACTGAGCCACAAACAAATTCGTCAAAGAGCCTAAAGCTAATATGCAATTTTATCAACAATTGAAATGCATGTCCTGAAGTTTATAACTCAAATAAAGAGACCTCTCAAATACTGCGTTCTTCATTTCTCACATTTAACATGAAAGAGTACTTCAAACTAATCAAATAAAAAAATTAAATCAAGATAAGTAGGTCTGATCAATTTTTTTAAAAAGCAGTGAAAAAACGTAATGACATTTAAAATATCATGAGGAGTTCAAGCAAGCCACATTATATTTTATAGGCTACCATCGATATAAAATAAACTTTCAATTGGCAGTCAAGTAAAATAATGATGCAAACGCTTTGGATAAGCGTCTTAAGTAAAGATATTCTTACCTTTAAATACACGTTCGCTCTGCTTGACACTTTATCGCGTGTTTTTCTGGATTATTCGTTTGTTTCCTTCACACTGCGGGGACCGATCTAACGTCAGCCCAGTAGCCCGCGAGATCGAAGCGTTTGGTGGCATTAACGCCGATAAACACGATCTCGTGATATCCGCTGATATGAACCAATGACAGAACAACATCATTGCATTGGTAGATGCCGAGGCTAACGTAGTTCTCACATGGTGCTAGTACTCAGCTAGTATAAAATTTGGGCTCTAATTACGTGTTTTTCAAATGTAGGCCTGTATGCTGAGGCTGGTTGTCATTAACTGAGGCAAGTTGTCACATTATAGGCTATTATGTCATTTGATAAATTACAGCAAAGCTCTTTTTCTTTTTGGCCCAAACAATTGTGTGTTCTTTTTATGTTCACTTTTCCATTTTTGATGTTTCATTCATAGTTTTTTGTTGTATAATTGTTTTGCTGTTTAAATTCGCCTGAAAAAAATCTAATAAATAGTCTATAGATATGTTGGATATTATAATTAATAAACCTACCCTGAGAAATATTCACTGCAGTAAAATGTGTAAAAACTAACTTTTCTGTTTTGAGAAGAAAAAAAAAAATTGTTCATCCATTCATCCAAAATAATTCCTTACTTTCTGTCAAATATGGAATCTGACGACATCTTGGTTCAGTGTTTTGATAACTATAGCTACAAACACAGTTTCACTAAAGAGAACCAAGTCTGAGAAAGTGAAGAAGAGTGTGTGTCTGTGTAATGTTGGTGATTTTAGCACTTTTCTCCAGCCAGACTCCCACACTGAGCTGCCAGTTGGACCCAAATGTTGGCAAAACTTATTATCAATGGATCACAACGTTGGCACAACATTTCATGAATGCATCAGGCCAGTGGAGCATTTTATGAATGAAATTCTAGGAGGATCTTCGTCTCGATTTTTTTCTCTTTTCAGTCACACATGGACATGAACACACATTTATAGAGCATATTTATATACTGTACTTTAGAAAATCTACACACTATAACCACTCAATACTACACTCTATAACCAAAATAATATAATTGTCAAAATACTTGGAATAATTTTCAATAATATATTGTCTTATGATCTGAAACACAATGAACTACTTTTTGTGAAATGCATTGCTTGAAAAATGAGTTTGTGCAATCTCTCTATCAAACAACAATGACTTGGTTTGATACTTAATACCAATTTTGACATGTTTTGCAAACCCACTTGACAGAAAGATCTCTTTGTTGATTGTTTGATGTGCTTAATATTACATTAAACAGCATAAGTCCTCCTTAAACCAGTGAATAAAATATAATTTTTTTGTGAAATGTTTCTCACTCAACACTCAATAGTTATTGGCCATTTATAGTTATTGTTTAAGGGTTTTTAAATATAGCAGCACACCATTCCTCTGCTTCTCAAAATGTGCAAATCAAAAGGTAAAAATATTTTATTTAAATAAAATGTCACAAATGAAATTTCAACCCATTTAATTATTGGAAAAAAAAAAAAAAAATTATGATACACTTGAGTAGAGCAATACTAGAAAGTAAATTACATTATTTAAAAGTCAAATATATGAATTGTATACTTGCTTTCGCCTTACTTAACATATGCAAACTAAGAACTTCAAAATATAAACTTCAGTAAAGAGGGTTAACCAACTCCAAACAGTTATGCAGATTAAATCACAGCAATTAAATTGTAGAAAATGTTTATTAAATTTGCTTTTTTTTATCCTTATGTCACATATTTACATTTCAAATGCCTAAAACATTTACAGACATGGAACCAAAAAATTATGTATGCAAATGCAAACCATGATATCCAGAAATGTCCAATGATACAAAATAAGCATTAAAAATGTAACCGATGACACTCTTGGCATGAAAATGCAACAGCTTGTGTTTTCAAATACAGACCGTGTTATCATTATGACTCCCATTACAAATGAAAATAAAAACAGCACGATTCAGTGGCTTTTTCACATTGAAATTACTCTGAATGCTACAATGGTAAAAATGCTACATAGTTCATGAAAACAGCTTGAAATCATATAACAGTTATGGCCATTTTCAGTGAAATAGGGAACAGATCCTGTCAGTGTGCTACACATCTTACTTTCAATCCAAACGTTAGCTTATCGTACTTGCAAAGAAAGAAAGAAATATTTGGCTGCGTATGATCTAAAGACTGTTTACTTATTGAGTTCTGTTTCATTTCTTTTTAGAAAAACGTTGGTACGAGCTCATGATGATAACAGTGCATGATTCTGAATGGAAGACGTACAAATGCTCAAATAAAATAAGGCCACATTTAGCTTTGAAGGGAATCAAGATCAAACAAAGTCACTTTTTAATGTTGCAATTTCCTTGTATGCACTTTGCTGTAACAAGTTTCTAGGCAGCTGTGAATGGATCCACTAAATTTGTTATTTGATGTTTATGTAAATTGAATGAACATTACAACTATACAAAGCGTCAAATATCAAATGTGGGCCTTTTTCGATTTACTGCAGCATTTACTACAAAAATCCTGTAATTCATGTCCAATGTTCACAATGAGAGCCCATAAACTTCAAGAAGCCAAAACGGGACATGCTGCAGGTCTCTGACTGAAATTTGCCGTCGTTTTTTCAACATAATGCTGCCATCTTGATCCAAGAGTGAAGAAATGAATTATTATGGTTAAATACAAAATATCTTTTAAAATATTTAAAATATACTTTTATTTTATACATTATGCAGACTGGTTAACAATTTCAATGATAAAAATAAGTATTCAGTGAAATGCCTTTTTTTTTTTTTTAATCACATGGATGACACTATGACAGGGAAAAAGCAAGCGAACACACACATGCACGCGCGCACACGCTCATACACAACTTTAAACGCTTTTCTGTGAGTGACATTTGGATAGAGCAGTGGTTCCCAACCCTGGTCCTGGAGGCACCCCAACACTGCACGTTTTGCATGTCTCCTTAATCAAACACACCTGATTCAGGTCATCAGCTCATTAGTAGAGACTCCAAGACCTGAAATTGGTGTGTCAGAGAAAGGAGACATGCAAAATGAGCAGTGTTGGCGTGCCTCCAGGACCAGGGTTGGGAACCATTGGGATAGACGACTCTTTAACACAAGTACATCCCGCTTCCCAGATTTTCTACAGCCAATGAGCTTTTGTGTTGGACAATATTGCTCAAGCTTTCATGCATAATGATGTCAGAAAGTATCTCTCCATTCCATAGCATATGGTATCTTAGAAGTTTAATTTTTCCTAAAATTGTTCCATACATATCACACATTACCATAGAGTATCTTTCACCTAAACTAATCCAAATCATTACATATCTAGAGCTGTCCTCTACTTTGCAACCATCTACGTTTAACCATTAAAATTATCTGTACACATTTAGCTTGTTCATCGAAACGCTCGTGAGCATTTATTGCTTCCCGAAGTTACCTGGGGTTTAGGTTTAGGTTATAGACACGCAACATTACAGTAGCTAAAGTGTGTCTTTGTGTTCGCATTGGGACCCTGTATTTTTAAAGTCTACATCGCCTGAAAATAGTTCCCTAATTCAAAGTCGCACCTGCGTGAAACCTGGGTCACACAACATCATTTAAGGTATTTGATATATCAGACAAACATTCAAAACATGATGCACATTTCGACACTTGAGATAGCAAACATTTTGGTGGTGTTTCAAAGTAACTCCTTAGGCTTATCGTTACTGGTGTGTTTCAAAAAGGCCACTCGATAGCTAAAAATTCTCTTTGAATCCAATCACGATAAAAAATATGTTAACAAGGTGCTTTTTAAGTTGATACATCAAATACTGAAACGCTCATCCAACCCAGGTCTCCGTTTGACCTGCAACACACCACTGGTTTTAATCGATATTGTACAAAGCTCTCCACACTCAGGGACATACTTTACAGTGTGCTGAAAAGTTCTGGTAATAGGGCACTATGGGTTCGAACCAAGAGCGATACGGTTTCTTTGATCGATTCGTCTGGAAATTAAAACAGTTCAGAGCCATTGAGCGTCTTCTACCACCTCGTGTGGAACTCCTGATTTGGAGCAGAACAGCTCAGGTGACACATAAACATGAAAAAAATGAATAAATAGAACAGTTCTCCTAAAACCGCCATACTGGTTTTGGTAAAGTCAAAAAACAATATAAAAAGCGTTTACAAAACATTCATGTCTGCTCAAACAGAACCACATTGGACAGAGGGGTGACCGCACCCCTTGAAAGCACTCCACAAGCGGACCACATGTTCCAACAAATGACAAGAGAGCTCCATGATGTCAACAGAGGAAAGGCTGGTGGGACCGAGACTCACTGGGGAGGATGGGGTAGAGGCTGCCCCCATGGACTGGACTCTTGATGGACTTGGCAGGTTTTAGGGGGTGACTCAGATGGATCATGCGGTGCTGCTTGAACATGGAAAGGAGTTATTATACCGTGTTCCAACCAGGTAGGATGTGATAAAGATAAACAAGAAATAAAATAAAGTGATTATTTCACAAAGAAATGTCGTTATTATATCATCCCGAAATCTCTCTCCCTTTCTCTCTACATTGCATAAAGAAAATGAAGCCTATATTTCAGAACCATTTTTAATTAAAATTAAATTTCATTAACATGTCAATTTAAATTAAAAGGCAGTATAACAAACACTACCCTTTATTAATATCATACATAATTGTAGATTTTTAACATATTTCCACCTACAGTACATTGGGTAACTGAGAAAACTGAGCTTCATTTTCGTAATGCAAAATTTTTTTTTTTTTCCCTTTGATTTTGGGGTGAAATATGAAGAATTAAAATCTTGCAATTACACAGCAAACATACCTGGTTGGGACATGGTATTATGATGTGGTTAGCTTAAAGGGCTCATATGATGCGATTTCAAGTTTTCCTTTCTCTTTGGAGTGTTACAAGCTCTTGGTGCATAAAGAAGATCTGTAAAGTTGCAAAGACTAAAGTCTCAAATCCAAAGAGATATTCTTTATAAAAGTTAAGAGTCAGCCACACCTACCTAAAACAGCTCGTTCTAACATATCTACCTCACTATGTGGGAATATTTGCATAACCCTCCCAAATGTTCACACAAAGAAAGAAGGTGTAACTTTTATTCTCACTGTAGTATTGTTGCCGCTGCCGCCATTTTGTGAAGACGCTGTGTGCTTCGTTGTGAAAGCGAAACTACTTTGTTTGGCCTTCCAAAAGAGGACGATATCCGCTTCGTCATGCCTAGAGCTGATCTGTGCTGGTCGCTGAGGGAATACATCAACTTAGTGCTGTGGATCGCCGGATCGCACCGGATCGGCTTTCACTGTGGTCCAGCCCGGGGTCATCACATGTGGTTGCCGCTCCTTCGTCGGATCTGCCGGGCGCGCCGTTAAAGTGCGGCATTAAAGCAGTGCGTTTCAGCAAGAACGCTCACACATATACACAAGACACACATATACACTCTTAAAAATAAAGCTTCAGAAAGGGGGTTGCCATAAAAGAACCTTTCTGTAATTAATTCTTAAAAGAATAAATTATTTCTTAGTTTGAAGACTATTTTAAAAATCTAAGGAATCTTTTTTCACTATATAGAACCTTATGTGGAATGGAAAGGTTCAATGGATAGGAAACATTTTTCATGGAACCATTGATATCACTAAAGAACCTTTGTTTTCAAGAGTGTATGCTAGTGTGGGGATGATATCAGTGAGTTGGGAGACATTATTAACTCAAGAAATAAAGAGTGGTTAAGGTGCAAAGACAATGTAAATCATTTGTGATCATAGTAATTAAGAAGTGTAGCACAAGACCTTGAATATAGGGACAAGACTTTGTTAATACTGGTGGGATGATATTGTAAGTGTGATGAGGACTTACACAAATAGCTATATTGCCAGTTATTAGCAAAACATTGGTGGGCAGAGATAACACTGTCTAGACAAATGTGAAATTCATGAGATGTACACAAGGTTAGTGTAATGAAGGGTTAGTGAGAAGACTGAGGTCTTTGAAAAAATTGATTGAGGGAAGGAACATGCAAAGATGTGAGGAAGGAAATGGTTTGAGGAAAGACAGTTGTGAGGATGATAGGTTGTTTGCAAGGGATAGGACAGTATAAGAGATTGTAGCTGGTTTTAAACTTCATCGATTGTTCTGTAATACTTTTTAAACAGTCAGTTTTTTTTTTACAAAAGACAGTAAAGTTTTTTGTTTGTTTGTTTGTTTCTTGGTCACACAACAATATTTTCAATGTTTTGCTGAGTAACGCACCAGATAAAGTCCAATAAACCAACTTTTACAGAAATTGCAGGGGAAAGATGTATGACAAGGGCACGAAATTAAGAAAAATGGGGCATGATGAGAACTGTAATATATGAAGCGGGTGGGGCATTATTGGGAACCTCCTTCTGGCAGTGGAACAGCAACACTTAGAAAGCCAGCAGAGCTGGAACTGAGTGGGTGTGGAGTACAGTTGATACACAATGCTCTTGTCGGAGTAGAAGGCCATTTCAGATGTCTCAGTGTGGTTAGGTGTTTAAATGTGTTCTGAATGTATGTGAGCGTCTGCATACATGACAATGACTTTGAGTGTTTGTGTGTCAGTTTGTGTGTGTTAATGCACAGACGTGTGTATTAAAGAGAGATGCATCGCTCAGTGTGTTTGTGTCTAATGTTGTGTATATATGTGTGTCAATGTCTGAGGATGTTTCAATAGCATATGAGGATGAAGGCATTTAACAGACAGCCAGGTCACAGTGCTGGAGGCTGGCCCTTAGTTAGATGACCTCTGACCTCAAGGGTTCAGCTACGACCTCTCCACCTGGCTGGGCTCCTGTGACTCTTAAAATGCCAAAAGAGGAGAAATACATAATGTAAACAGCTGAAAATGTAACAATAGCATCACTGTGCACATTAGTGCATGTATGTAACGTAAATAAGCTAAAATGAATTCACTATAAATTCAAATAAGAACACAATGCTGGGTTCAAATCGCAGCAAATTTTTCTTTGTCAAAAATTATAATAATCAATGACTGATCTGGCTTAAATTCCGAGTCAAATTTGGCAGGTAACTTGTGAACTGAACTTTAGGAGAATGCCCTCCCTCTGGTGGCCACTCAGCATAAGTGCAACCAGGACTTGTTGAAGTTGGTTTGTTTTTAGTACAAAAAAAAGTTAAAATGTCAGTGTGACGAGTGGGGTGCGGCCGCATAAAACATAACAACATAAAGTCCAGGCCTAGTCCTCTCTCGTCCAACACTGTCATCACTCCTCCTTTTATCCTTCCGGAGCTCCTCCATGGGACTCGAGACCGGTGAGTGGCGCAGGTGTCGCTCATTATAATTAACTCCACCGGCCTCGCTTTTTTTCAAATTATATTCTACTTAGTCAATATTATTAGTAATAAAAGTCAATATAATTCATATATATACAGGTGCATCTCAATAAATTAGAATGTCGTGGAAAAGTTCATTTATTTCAGTAATTCAACTCAGTCAAAATTAGCATAAATTGCTATATTAAACGGAACTGCACATTTCATTTTGAAGCTAAGGTATTGGGTGGGTCTTTATCAAACACTATACTGTACAAATGTCACCTACAGTCTTCTTAATACAAACACTGCTATAACAGTTTCTCACCTTTTAGGGTTGCCTGGTCGTCTTTTGTTTCTTTAGGTTCACTGGTGACTGCAGGATGGGCGCTGCCCTCTTTATCCTCTACCTTTATGTTTGACGAATCCTGTGGGCCAGGAAGGGGGCATTCTTTCTCCCATCCATAATCTCCCCACCTTCCCACCCCATGCAGTCCATCCCAAGAGTCTGAGCTACGGAGGCTAAGGCATCTCATTCGTGAGACAGTGTCCACCTCCCTCATGCGGGCAAGTCTCTCCTCTGAGCCATGCCCGGGTGGGGCTATAAAAAGAGCCTCTATTCTTTGGGAAAGTCCACGGTTCCGTCTATCTACACTTGAAACCTGACCTTCACCTGGACCATGACTCCAGCCCTTATCAATGCATTGGCTAGCAACAAC
Source organism: Sinocyclocheilus rhinocerous (assembly GCF_001515625.1). Taxonomy (NCBI): domain Eukaryota; kingdom Metazoa; phylum Chordata; class Actinopteri; order Cypriniformes; family Cyprinidae; genus Sinocyclocheilus; species Sinocyclocheilus rhinocerous. Next base: position 143,176 of record NW_015644008.1, read on the forward strand.
ATGTTTTTTAGATTTTTCCACTTTATCAGTGCTAGAGACTGGACTGCTATGATCTTCACCAAGACCCTGCTCAGGCTTAAGTGTTTTCTGTTTTGTGTCTGAATCTGCCTCACCAGTGTCTTGGGTATTTTTATCTAATTCCCAGTCTGAATCATCTGTGCCTTGCCCATCAATCCCACATCCACGCCAACCCCCCAGACCCCGTTTTTCACCACCTCCTTCTTGTCTATCATTGTCTAAATCCCATCTCTCTCCACCAACATCCCATCTTTCAGCATCAAGGGACCGCCTCTCTCTGGACCAGAATCCACCTTGACCCAAACTTTCCCCTTCCCACCCACCCCGCTCCCAATCCAATCCTAGAGATAATCTACGATTAGTGTAAGGAAGTACAGAAAGGGGAAGGTGATCTGGTGGAAATTCAGGACGTACCTCTGAATCTAAACCTGAATGAGTCCACATTGCAGTTTTATTTGCCCTCAAGACCACATTTGGTTCTTTATTTGCCTCCGAGGTTATATCCCTATTTTGCTCTGTTCCTTCAGTAACAGGGTCCTTCTGCTCGCATTTCTCTTGCTCTGTTTGCATCTTTTCCCTAACAGTTTCCTTTTCTTTCACTTTCTCTGTCACTTCAGGTTGTTGGCTTTCAGGTGTCTCTATTTGCTCTGTTTCTGTCTTTTTTACTTCAGAATGTTTCTGCTCAGCATTGGCAGGATCATCTTTCATTTCAGAGGCTAAAATGTTGCTCACTTCATCCTCAACTGACTCACTGCCAGGAATGTCATTATCACCTTTAACCTTGTTTGACTCTTCAAGGTTCTCTGCTGAACCCTTTCCTGTGATCAGAGTAGCAATATGCTTTTCAGCTAATGAAAGCTGCATCTGCCAATCAGCAGGTACCTCTGGGTTTGCCTCTAAACCTGCTTTGTCACCAACAGGCTTTCCGGTTGCAAGGCTACCGAGCACACCCCTGTTACTAAGGAACCTGTTAGTGTGGCTTGTTACCCTCCTAAAGCCTGAGCTCCTTTCCTCCCTGAATAATGCCATTGGCTCCTGTCTCACTTCTAATGCTGAAGAACAACATGGCTGCTCAGAATCAACGGGAGGCCTACCAGGTATGGGCACATGCTGTGGGGTTTCGATGCTCATGGCACTTCCTGGTTTGGATTTTATAGAAGCTCGGCTAACAGCCCCAGATTCACGGGCCATTTGGAGAGTTTGACAGATGTGCTCATAGTCTGGGGGGCTGGTTAGAGTGGAGGCATCTTGCATGGGCTGTCTGTCTGCCCATGGGAGCTCGGCTGCCATGGAAGAGGTGGAGGAGGTTTGTGCAGTCAAATCGTCATCTCTTTGGGTTTCTTTGGGGGCTGGGATATCCAGCTTCACTGATCTGCAGGCTTTGCGTTGGGTAATCTGGGACATGACTGTTTTGTAATCTCTGAAACCTGGTTCTGATGGGGGAGGAGCAGGACAAATCTCCTCTCTCAGCTGTTTGCTGAAGCTCACACTCTTCCCAGTTGATGGTCTGGAAAAGGCACTCTTCACCTCCCGGTATTCTGGGTCACTTCCAGTCACCAAGCTTGGTCGAAGAGCAGTTGCAGGAATTCCAAGTGAATCTGAAGATAACCTGGATTTAATGCGGTCAGGGATTTGCATGGAGGAGCGGTTGGGAAGGTTATTGCTGGCAGTGCTGAGCTCAAGGATATCTTTGTAGGCCTCATTAAGATCCTCAATGCACTGGTCCACACTGGGGCGTTTACCTGCTTGGTCTTGCGCCTCCTTATTGATGGTCTCAAGATCCTCAACGGTATCCCACGGCCGCCGGCTCACTGGCTTCAGCAAGAACTGGCTAAATGCCTCTGGGTTTGGCCCTGTGGCTGACTTTGCCTCTTCAGTCAGATCTGATGGTGGGGATTGAGCTGGGGGCTGTGTTGGTGGAGGAGGAGGAGGTTGAGATGGAGGTTGGTTTGGAGGAGGGGGTGGAGGGTGTGATGGGGGATGTAATGGAGGTCTGTGAGAACCTGTGCTCTTGGAGAAGGTACCTGTCCGTGAAAAAGCACTGTTACTGGATGGTTTTAGGCTTTTCTGGCCCTTCATGGGATACCCGTAAGGGGTGCTGGGGTCAGGAGCTCCTAAAGCCGGTGGAGCTGCTGGAGTCGGTGGAACTGATGGAACCGATGGAGCCGGTGGAGCTGACGAAGCCCCAATGGCCCCTGGGGCAGCCCCTGGAGCCACCGATGTAGTCTCAGCAGGAGTTGTTACCTCTAGGGCAGCAGGAGCATCTTGTGCTTCTGTATTGGCAGGGCCTGAATTTGCATTGCTCTTTGTGGGCTCAGGGCTCGTTTGGGTTTCCTGATCACGGTACTGGTCCCCTGGCCAAGCCCCAGAATACCGTCGGAGCTCATCATGTGGATTTGGCTTAAAGATCCTAGAGCGTGAGTTCCTTCTGCGATGAGCTCTCCTTGTGGCTATGCTACTGGACCCGCTGCCAAGTGTGAGTGCTTGTAGCTCTAAGTCAGTGGAGGTGGTGGATGTGCTTTTGAGGCTTTGGTTAGGCAGGGAGCTGAGGGTGTTGCTGTTTTCGCTGGAGGAACTTGGTGGAGGAGGAGGAGGAATTGGAGGAGAGTCTGGTTCTTTCTCTTCGTTGTTGTTTTGATCTCGAGATTTTGCACTGGACTGCGAAAGTGGCACAGACACAAGGCAGAAAATAGTCTCACTGAGTTTCTTTTTCACACTCTTTTTCTCGGGTTCCTGGACTGGTTCTGTCTTTACTGTTGAAACACTCTCTGAAGAACCTTTATCCATGGATTTGTCAGCTTTTCCAGACTTGTCAGTGATCTTCTCAGATTTTATCTGGTCTGTACTGCTATCTCCTTTAGTCTGCTTGTCAGCCTTAATCAACTTGTCAGTACATTTTTCAGATTTAATCTGTTTTTCTAACATTTTATCTGCTTTAAGTTGTTTTTCTAAAATTCTATCTATCTTCAAGTGCTTCTCTAAGAGTCGTTCAGCTTTACTTTGCTTGTCTGAAATTCTGTCTGCTTTTATGGGCTTTTCAGGGATTTTCTCTACCTTGACTTCAGGCTTAATTTGTTTGTCGGTATACCTGTCAACTTTGACTTGATCTGGGATTCTGTCTACTTGTATCAGGTCAGTTAATCTTTCCACCTTTACTTGTTTGTCTGTAATCCTGTCTGGCTTTACTTGTTCTGTAGGCTTATCTAATTTGATTAGGTCAGTAACTCGATCAGGTTTCACTTGCTCTGTTACTTTGACTTGGTCTGTTTTTGTCTGTTCAGCACCTCTCTCAACTTTGACAGGCTCTGTTACTCTCTCAACCTTGACTTGGTCAGTGCTTCTGTCTGCTCTAGTCTGTTGGTCTGTACTTCTGTCTGTTTTAATGATTGGTTGCAGGGGTCTGAGCTGAAAGGCTGGGGGGTACTTGACACAGCTCTGGTCAGGTGCTACAGTTTCACTGCCTTTGTTCATCCCCTTGTGCCAGCGGTTAGTATTCTCTTGTTCAGTGAGAGTCGGTTTGTTAGTGTCCGTGCTAAGACTCGGTCCCTGTGAAGGGAGAAAGGCACTATCATGTGTGGATTGTCCTAAAGTTGCAGCGCAGGGAAGCTCTTTGTTGACGTGTCGGATCTTGTCCGCGTCTGTGAGCGAGTTTCCACAGGGCCCCCCTGAGACGTGCCTGATACGCGGGTCTTCAAATGGGACATACTGCACAAGTCCTGGACGGCTAGGTACAATAGGCCCTGGATGCACAGGCCTTCTTGGAACTACTGCCATGCTCCTGTCTTCACGCCGTTCTGACCATGACAATCCTGAAGTCCTGGAAAACCACTGGCCCATCTCTGCACTCACAGGCTCACGCTTCCACCGTACAAGAGCAGAATCTGCTCGGTAGTTCTGTCCACTCCTGGGTGGTAGAAATCTCCTGTAGGAGGGGTGTGGGATGTAAC
>NW_015644008.1:147664-164737 GCF_001515625.1 Sinocyclocheilus rhinocerous
GTTTCACTTGCTCTGTTACTTTGACTTGGTCTGTTTTTGTCTGTTCAGCACCTCTCTCAACTTTGACAGGCTCTGTTACTCTCTCAACCTTGACTTGGTCAGTGCTTCTGTCTGCTCTAGTCTGTTGGTCTGTACTTCTGTCTGTTTTAATGATTGGTTGCAGGGGTCTGAGCTGAAAGGCTGGGGGGTACTTGACACAGCTCTGGTCAGGTGCTACAGTTTCACTGCCTTTGTTCATCCCCTTGTGCCAGCGGTTAGTATTCTCTTGTTCAGTGAGAGTCGGTTTGTTAGTGTCCGTGCTAAGACTCGGTCCCTGTGAAGGGAGAAAGGCACTATCATGTGTGGATTGTCCTAAAGTTGCAGCGCAGGGAAGCTCTTTGTTGACGTGTCGGATCTTGTCCGCGTCTGTGAGCGAGTTTCCACAGGGCCCCCCTGAGACGTGCCTGATACGCGGGTCTTCAAATGGGACATACTGCACAAGTCCTGGACGGCTAGGTACAATAGGCCCTGGATGCACAGGCCTTCTTGGAACTACTGCCATGCTCCTGTCTTCACGCCGTTCTGACCATGACAATCCTGAAGTCCTGGAAAACCACTGGCCCATCTCTGCACTCACAGGCTCACGCTTCCACCGTACAAGAGCAGAATCTGCTCGGTAGTTCTGTCCACTCCTGGGTGGCAGGAATCTCCTGTAGGAGGGGGGTGGGATGTAACCAGGGGGATCCATACCAGTCAGTTCATGGTAAAATAGATCTGTTCTATATGATTCTGGTCTCAGGAGCTCTGCACTTTGGGAGTAACAAATGGACCGGTCTCGTAGCAGTTCTGAGCTCTGAGAGTAACAAAGGGATCGGTCCCGTAAAAGGTCGGCACTATGCGAGTGGCTGAAGAAACGATCACGCAGTAGTTCCGCACTCTGTGAATGACTGACAAATCTGTCTCTTAGTGGTTCAGCACTTTGAGAGTGGCTCAACATGCGGTCTCGAATTGGTTCTGCACTCTGTGAAAAGCAAATGGACCGATCTCTTAGAGGCTCTGCACTCTGAGAATAACAACCAGACCGGTCTCTGAGTGGTTCAAAACTCTGAGAGAAACACACTGAGCGGTCTCTGGCTTTGGACACAGGTTCAGAGGACAACGTTTCCCAGCTCCCCCTGTTTTGCTGGTGAGTCTCATAAGACGGGGGCTTGACAGGGCGGCTGAACCGTGGCTTTGGTACAACTGCAGAAGGAGCATGACTTTGTGTCTGACCACTCCACCTTTCCCCTGCTGGCCACTCACTGTGGTATCGACCGTATGGAGCAGAGCTGCTGCTTCTTTGTGTAGGGGGGTGATTTGGGGCACCGGTTTGAGGCAGTTCTCCATAGTGGGGATCTTCTGGTGAAAGGACTCGAGGGAGCGACTGGGACTTGGCTCGCACTGTGGCGGACACACTACCCTCTGCTGGTCGCAGATGGTGTTGCTGCTCCTGAGACAAATGTTCAGCCTCCCCATCTGACAGCTGCCGGCCCAAGCCCACTGCAGGGCGCCACTCCTCTGTTCCCAGGCTCTGGCATTTTCTCTCTCCAGTCACACGTAGAGTCTCTGGGCCTGAGTCTATAGGTTCCCGTATCCATGGGCCTTCCTCCCAGCGTGCCAGTGGCCTCTCAGCCCTCAGCTCCTCAACAGCTAGTACTGGACCTCGCCACAATCCTCCAGACGCTCTGAGTTCCCTGGGATCAGCATAGTCCAATAGAGCACTGAAGTCCTGTCCCCTCCTTCTCCAGAATGAAATATCTCGCTCATCTGCATGTTCAGAGAATGTCAGGCTGGGAGCATCATAGAACCTAGCAACAGAGAAAAATATAGATCACTGATGAATGTTGTTGTTAATTTTTCAAAAACTGCAATCAGAAATCGCAACTTTATTGTTACAAACAGATTAGGTCGCAGAACTGAATAAAATTATATTCATATAGCCAAGGAAACAAGTATGGCTCTAACACCATATGGGTTCATGCTATGTGTATTATGAAATGGTTTGTTAGAGTTCAATCATAATTACTGACTTGTTTACATAACAATTATAGTTCTAGGTCAGGGGTGTCCAATCCTGTTCCTGGAGGGCTACTGTCCTGCAGAATTCAGCTCCAACCCCAGTTAAACACACCTGAACCAGCTAATCAAGGTCTAACTAGGCATAATACAAACTTCCAGGCAAGTCTGCTGAGGCAAGCTGAAGCTAAACTCTGCAGGACTGTGGCCCTCCAGGACTGAGTTTAGACACCCCTGATCTAGGTGAATCTACACATTCACACAGATCTGTGAAAAGTAGCAGGGTATTTAAATAATAAAATGTAAAATGTTGCATTCAATATCTCAAACAATCAATCAAATCAAATCAAATCAAATCAAAATAAAATAGTGATACATTTTGACCAAATCCAGCATAGGTCAACCTATAACTGTGACATTAGAGAAAAACATTTAAAACCTTTCTCTGCAGACCAAGCAAAAGAATAACAGAATAACCAGGTAAAATTATAATGAAATTTAGTATGTTTAATGACAAATAAAACACTTTTGTTAATGAAAAAAGGTTTGTGTTGTGCATTACTTAGACATTCATTTACTGTCACTTTACGCACACTCAAAATGCACCTCAGGGCAAGCTATAGATGTGATTAAATTCACATGGCCGATTCCTTTCAGGTTACAGTACATCAATGTTGACAGAGAGTCTAGATTTTTGTGATAAAATCACAGTGGAATGGATTAGGCTACAACATGGAATATGGATGAAGTCTATTTTAATTGGTTTGTTTTAGGACAGTCTAAACTGTTTTACCTGACAAACAAGATGCTCTGACACCTGCAGCACCAGTCAATTTGTTTACTTGAACTAGCACATAATATTTCTGAAACATTTTTTTTCCGTTTAACTTTTGATGGCATACAAAAATGTAGGTATAGTGAGGATTTGGACCGTCTCCTTTCAATACGATAACTATAGAACGATAACTATAAGATAACTATTCCACAGGGAATAAATATTTATTTAAATATTTATATCTTAAATATTTATATTTATAAGCGAACTTCGATAATGTAGTCTGCCGCTTTAGGTAGATTCTGATTGGCTGTCAATGTTTCTATTGTTCATCAGCTGGAACAAATTTGATTAATTCCAATGATATCTCTGTTGTGTTTGTTATAGTCTCATAAAATTAGAAAGATTATTAAAACATTGTAGTTATCGTCCTTGGTGTGAATGTCCCTTAAAACACATGCAACCAATATTTACATGAAACATCTTGTTTCTAAATATCAACACTTTATTGTGGACCCTTATAACAGTGCACACTTACCCACTGTCTGTAGCTAGGGAGTCACCCAGAGGTTGCAGGTCACCAAGGAAAGCAACAGGAACCTCCAATCTCCGTTGAATTCTTTCATGGCCCTCATTAATGTTGTTGTTGTTCTCTGGGTAAGCCTTCACTGGCACCGGCCTGTACACCCCTGTGCCTGCTTCTGCTCCCCCCTCCGTTGTCCCAAATCCATTCAGAGTTCCACCACCACCACCAGCAGGCCGGTTCTCTATATTATCACGACGACATTCGTTGTTTCGATTGTCATAAGGCGCAGAGGAAGAGGAGGAGGCAGGGCCGCTCCTGGGCAGTTTGTATCCATGAGAGATCAGCAGGTCCTCCACACTGTACATGATGTGTGTGTGTGTGTGTATGGATGGAGTTGGAAAGGGAGCCCAAAGGCGTGTGTAAGTGTGTGTATGTGTATGTGTGTGTGGCCTATGGGCAGTGCTGGTGCAGCAGGCGGGGACACAGCTGCTCAGCAGAGGCCATCACTGGAGAATAAGGGAGACAGAGAGAGATAGAGAGAACATTACACTCTAAAACAATAACTATCTGCTCTGCAGAGACCTAACCATCTTCTTGGTTGAGCACGTGAAACTTTAAAGCTATATACAGTATATGTTCTTTAGATCTGATGCGGCCACACCCTGTCAGGTTATTCTATAATCAATGCACAAAATCTTCAAGTGCAAACTCAGAGGTGCAGCTTAAAGTCTATGTGATACTCTGCTCCCATTTCACAGCCATTATCTGGGCCTGCGTGATATTTTTCAGCCTTTTTTTATGATATTCAACATATATATCTCAGTATTAGAGGAACCAGAGTCACTGTTGCCAAGCAGATTTAAAATGTTCAATGCAAGTAAAATACAGTAACAAAATGATCAAGGCATGTTTTTCAGGCTGTTTCTCACTGAATGAACAAAAGGAAGGATCATATTTAATCCTTGTATTTACTGTATATACACTTATATATAAATATAACAAAATGTACCTACATATTTTCACTTAAGTGTTTTTAATATATGAAAAATGGCACACAGATACTTATGCGTTGAGTGGCAATGCAAATTAATCGTTGAATCAAAAATGTGAACTGATTCAAAAGGAAGAATATTTAATCATTTTTATTTACTGTATATACACATATAATAATACAACAAAATGTACTACTTACAGTTAGAAACGTTACACAAAATGAATCTTTACTTACTTACTAAAGCTTAAACCTTTTTTGCACAACTAACAATACCAAATGCAATTGTAAAAATAATGTTTTCAAAAAGGTATCTTGAAAAAAAATAACATTAAAAATGTAGCGTGGAACTTTAGTGTGATTTTAATTTTGACTTTTAACAGGATGCTCTGTTTTGTTCATAAGACAATAAAAAATGCCTAAGTTGCAATGGATAATGTTAACCAACATTGAAATATTTAAGTGTAGTGTTTACTTACTTAGTACTTACTTACTCAGAAACTGCAAGTATATTTCACAAATAATTACAAAGAAACAGCAACACATTGAATTAAACATAAAATTCTGAGGCAGACAGACTGAAACATGCTCCAATAACCTTTGTTTTATTTAAAACTTCAAAAAAATCACTAAAAAATCACTAAAGATTAGATCACATACACACAAGATACTTACCTACTTATTAATCAGCAAATACTGATGGCTGAATTTATGTTTGAATAACTGTTCAATAAATAATCGTCTGGAAACACTCTACTCTGCTGAGAGAGCAAAACTGTGTGTTTCCATGGCGATTTAAAATAACTGAACCACACCTCAGTGCTGAATGTATCCTAGCAGTAACCTTTGATCCCCCCAGTGACCTTTACTTGACCTTGAACCAGGTTAAAAGAAAAAGAGAGGCAATGACCTTGACTCATGCTCTGTAGCAGCTCTGTGTGCACGTTTGCATGTGTGTGTGTGTGTGTGTGTGAGTGTGTTTGCCTAAACACTATCTTGTTTTCTTGAGTAATGCTCAGACCGATTTGATGAGTGGCATTCGGTCAGGTTGAATCCACAGTGAGCCATGCAATACCGCAAGCTATGCTTGAGGCTTTGGCTAGATCCTTCTCTAACTAGTCAGGAGCCTGCTTACCGTCTCTGCACTTTTTTTTGTTGTCAACACACACACACACCTGACCTCTGGATGACCTCTGTGGAAAACATGTGCATGTGTTCCTGTGCATTACCTGCATGATATAACCAGTAACCGGTGTACACTTTACGCAGTCTGATGAATCGAAAATCCACACGCATAAAATATACATACTTTTGTCATGCTTTGTTTTGTTTCTGTTAGCAGTCTGAAAACCTCTCTGTGGGTCGGTTATAGCATTGCAGAACCGTTAAAACCACTGATGCTTTAATAACCCAATGTAAATTTGTGAAATATGGGGCTGAAATTACAGCGAGGTTGAGGATATTGCATTTCCCCTGCCAGCTGTAACGCTGATTGGTGTGGTATAGGAGTGACATCATCACTGTGAGCAGCCAATCACGTTCCTCTGAGTCTGAATCAGCTGTAACCTACAGCACAATTCTGAGTAAAACTAAATAAAGAGTGAAAAACCCAACAATGCTGTTTGATACATAGCTCTTGCTCTTTAACTGCCTGTGACACAGTTAAACTAGCCACCTCCCTCCAATACTGCATTCTCAACAATACCAGTGCGAATGCAGGTAACATCGCAGGTTGATTGTACCACACCACAAAGTAGTGCTCCCTATTCAGTCGTAGGGATCAGGGAAGAGAGAAGGCAATAGACAAAGTGTGATTTGACCATGACAGCTGCTGTCAGTGATAGCACATCGGTGTTGCTGGGTAGAAAAAGGGGTGTTGCTGCCTCATGTTGATTGAATATGAGAGTGTCACAGCATCACCACTGGAATGGAGGTTCATAATTACAACCATTGACTGTATCCCAGAGGGGGACTTCACAAAACACTGATCTGACATCATTTATCTAATCTTGCGATTTTCAACTCTTCTGTGTCATACTAATACATCAATTTGCTAGTATGTGTATGTATATGTATGTGCACTGCATCATAAATGCAAACACATGTTTGCAGGTACATATATTCTTTTTTGTCTTACAATTCATCCTTCATTTAACATTGATCATTAAAAAACTTTGAAAGCTGAAAGGTAATATGACAAAATATCACAAGAATTGCATACCAAGCACAATTCTAAAGACTTACTGTTCTGCAGATCTGCATTACATCATCAATGTAAAAAACATGTTACCATGTACATTTTTTGTCTTATAATTTACCCTCATTTAACATTGATCACTAAGATACTTTAAATCACTACAACTGCATATTCATCAGAATTTTGACTTTTTAATTAATTATTGTTATGTTTTTTATTGTAGATCTGCATTACATTACATAAATACTAAAAACATATTCAAAACATAAAGATGGACTTTACACATCTATCATCATGGCAACAGCCTAGATATGTTTCAGATAATACACACAAACTTCACCATATACACTCACTTCAGGAAAGATGAATCACAATGAAATGTTTTAATATCTCAAGTGTCTCCTAGATTAAAAGGAGAGCACATTTTAATTTTTGCTTAAAGGGACAGTTCACCTCAAAAAGGAAAATCCTGTCACCATTTACTCATCCTTCATGCTGTTTTTAACCTGTATGACTCAGTCTCAGTCACCATTCACTTTCACTGTATGGCAAAAAAATGCAATGTAAGTGAATGGTGACTGAAATTATCATTATGTCTAACATCTGCTTTGTGTACCACAGAAGAAAGAATGTCATGGGAGTTTGAAAGAGAGTAAATGATGACAGAATATTCATTTTAAGGAGAATTGTGCTTTTAAGAACCCTGATTTTTTTCCCCCTGAGAAAAAGATCTAATCTCACATGCATCTCCTCTACAGTTTCTCAACAGTCTGACAAACTGTCCTCATATTTGCCTCCAAAATGCAATGAAACGTCCTCAAAAATGTCTCATCAAATTCTTCCAGGACTTAATTATTTGAGCTATGCTATTCATTTCTAATTCTAAACTCATATCCCCACAAAATGCTCTCCATCTAATTTCAGGAAAAAAATCCGCGGCAAAGTTGAAACGTAAACCACTGGACTCTTCCACCTCCACTTCTATTTCCACTCACTTCTATTATAGCATTCATTAATTAATAAGTCCAGAAGGTCTATTTAAAGCTTGAGTTGAGTCTTGAGCCCTCCACCATGGTCAACAAGCCTAATATGTTTACCTTAATCTCACTCAAGGATAAAAACCTGAACATGTGAAACTCTCAAAGCTGTAAAAGAGCAATAAAATGTTCCCATGGTTGAATACACTGTCTCTAAGGAGCAGGTAAGCTCGATGCTCTAGTGTAGGGCATACAGGTAGCTTCCGTCAGCACATGAGCAGGTGATAAAATCACTCCTCCGTCACTTTTTACAGAATACAACATTTAATCGGAGCCGAATAGAGACGGTTCAATTATTATCACGTGCGTACCAGGATTAATTAAGAACTTAAAGCAGAGAGAGAGAGAGGGGTGGGGTGGAATGGGTAACGCAGAGTAACACCCAAACGCACCAAGCATTCCCTACCCTATGGGAGAGGATGTTAATATTAGAGCAAGAAGACCAACTCAAATGCAATTTCCACCTCTCACTTATTTCATTTCACTGAACATCTCCACTGCGCCACAAACACACGCAGCTCCTGATGAGCATCAACGCGGCGCACAAGCGCGTAATATGACCTACAGCATCAGCACCAGCAGCAGCATCAGCAGCAGCATAAACGTGCTATGCTGGCAAAGCCATACTGCAGTGTGTGCCACAGTATACATCAAACAGGCCGCTCAGGAATGATTCTAAAAGTCAAAAACGCCGCAAAAACGCAGGTATACGCGGCGCCGCAGGTACAGGAATCACATTGCACAAACTGAGTGGGGAAAATACGCTGTCATAATCCCATTTCAATTTTTACATATCCTCCCATAGCAACATAAACACATAAATGGCCTATACTCGCACCGGCAAACGCAAGGTGCGGGATGCGTTTTTTCAGCTCTCCGCACCATTCGCAGATGCGTCTTTTGCTTGAGTGTGTTTATCTTTTGCATTAGGTGGAAAATACACACGCGCACACGCGCGCTCCCGTTATACTGCTTGTTAATGAAAAAAATACATGCATGCACGGGCCGGCTGCATATGTGTATATTCGGTCGTTAAAAGGCGCGACGCGCTCGGATGTCATTTCAAATGCATATGTCTTACCTGGAGCTAGTTTGGCGCGGCCGTCGCAGTTCGCCTGCGCCCAGCGTCAGAGGCTGCAGGACGCTTCAGCTGAGCATGCCTATATCAGCGGGCTCTCCTCCTCTCTACGCGGAAGGAGAAAAAACAGCGTTGGCGAAAATGGTTTCTCCCGAAGTGTGCGCGAAGTTTATTTTCCTTCGCCCTTGTTGACGTCAGACGCGCGTGTAATTGCTGCTTGATTTGACATTTAGTGGAGCTCGGTACGCCAGCACTAATGCGGAGCCTTCCACGGTGGTGGCGGAGTGTGTTCTGATGTCAAGAGCTCTACAGCGAAGCGAGCGGGGTTCAGTTCATGCTAGGTGTGCCAACACTCTCGGAAATAAAGGTTCCAGCCTTTAAGGAGAACCTTCAAGTTCCACCAAGAACTTTTTATGCTCGAGCTCGTTAGAAAAACATCTAGAACCTTTAATGTGACGCGAAGAACTTAATTCATCTCTAAAGAGTGTCTCTTGAAAGTGTTACAAAGCCATCAATGTTAAAGAACCCAGAAACAATGCTGTCACATGAAGAACCTGTAATCTATCAACTTTTATCCTAGAAGATATCTATATTATATATGTATATATACACACACAGAATATTTTATATATATATATATAAAGTAATACCTGTACTTAATGCCAAGAACGTTTAGCCTTTTTGACAATATTATGACAATTTTTTGTCATAATAAAAATTATGTTGTTTAGTATTATGACAATACAGACACACACACACACATACATATAGATAGATATAGATATTCTTTTAAGAACAAGTTCTTAACTTGCATGCATTTATATATAATATACTTAATATACTACTTATATATATATATATATATAGATATTATGCAATTCATTTTTAACGTAACTACGTGTTGTCAGAATAAAGACAGTTGAACAAACCATTTAAATAGACCACAAGAATGTTTTGCATGAGGCCTCTGTAGGGTTCCACAGGCTCACGTTTGAAAAACTATGTCAGTATTGTAATGAAGAGGAAAGGCAAGGAGGGGCGTATTAGACAGAAAAGAAAGAGAGCAAGGGAAATGTAATGCGAGATATAAAATAGTCTCTATTTTGTTTATCGTTTTGAAATTTTCTGTTCTGCACGGATTTTGGAGGGAAGTCTGTGCAATTTAAACATGTTACAATGCGTAAATTGGAACTGAGGTAAATTCATTCTCACTCCTAGCTGAAAGCGCAATCAAACTACTCAAAATATTTCATAAACGAGCAACAAAACTAGCATTTAAACATATTGCAATGTTTAAAATGGAACTGAGGTAAAGACATTCTCAATGATAGCTGAAAGCACAATCAGATTACTCAAAATATTTCATAAACAAGGTCAAAGGATGTGTAAAAGTTTGTGAACAGCGGATGTTTGAATTCCGCTGATCTTTCTGTAGAGTGCTGCGGGTGCAGATTCAGTGTAGGCCTGTTTATAAGCCGTTCAAAGACAACCCCACTGAGCTTTGGGGCTTAATACAGATCTGTAGGTCTGTTACTATGTAGAATAGTGAAATGATGAATCTGTGCACTCAGCCTCACTGCAGCCACTGCCCTCTAGTGGCATTCCAGGCCTTGCAAGGCAACTAGACTGCTGAGCTGGTGGTATACAACACATGGAGACTTCATGCAATAACCTTGCGTCTTAAAGGAACAATGCAAACGTCTACTTTTAAATGATCAATGTGGTATATACAGCGAAACCAAACGGATATGGTGAAACACTGAGGTGAACCAGTGAAACAGAAAGGAGCATGAGGGAGATGACAGAGGACAAAAGAGTCAGAAGGTCAGAGAACAGTCAATACGTTAACATTTACCCATAATCTCACTGGGTTAAGAAGAGGACACGTTTGTGTATGTGAAGTACCCGTGATTCCCACACAGGAAGTGATGGTGAATATACAAATTCAAATTTTTATAATTAGAACTGAACATGTTGTTTTATAATACTAAAATATGTAGAAATGTATCGGATTAGCCCAACAGTTAACGTAATACAATAGTATTAGTATAAGTGAGTTTGGGGTGGGACTATTTAGCAATTCTGTCTCGCAATTCCGGTTGGTGCCACTAGTGGCGCCAAAATTGCATAACAAATAAATTCATTAAATTTTCAGTGTACACATTTTAATCTCCAGACATTAGGTTGAATATAGTTTTATTAAGACTTATAATACATAAATAGTAAAGCTTAAAAACATATTTGAAAAATGTCAACAGCAGCAAAAGCAAGAGGAGAAACCTGCATGAGAGCAGAGTTTGTGCTTATCATATGTGCATTCAAGTGAGCTACAAATCACATACAGGACAGCACACGCTAGAACACTTGGGGAAAACACACTGTTTCTCTCAGCCTGTTTCAAACTCGATTTTTAAAGGTGTACTCAGTAACTTTTCCCTCATTAAAAAAAATTACACAAATACATGAGAAGTTTTGAGAAATATGTTTAAAATCATCATATGAGATAAAGATTCATATTGGTAGGTAGCCTAAAGAAATTAATACTTTTATTCAGCAAGTACACATTAAATTGATCAAAAACGACAATAAATACATGTACATTCTTACAAAAAAATAACGTAAAATAACGTTTTTTTAAAAATTTCTATTCATAATTCATGAATCCTGAAAAAAAAAATTCACCATTTTCCAAAAACAATAATAATAATAATCAGCAAATCAGCATATTAAAATGATTTCTGAAGGATCATGTGACACTGAAGACTGGAGTAATGATGCTGAAAATTCAGCTTTGCATCACAGAAATAAATTATATTTTAAAATATATTCAAGTAGAAAACAATTGTTTTAAATTGTCATAATATTTCACAATATAACTGTTTTTTTTTCTATATTTTTGATCAAATAAATGCAGCCTTGATGAGCATAAGAGACTTCTTTAAAAAACACAAACATTTGAACTTTCAGAATAATTGAATCATGGATGTTGGCAAACACTTCTACACTGGCATGGAGAACTTCAACACCAGAAAAAAAGACAACAGATATTACTGAGTGGACCTTCAATTTATTCAAACTCTTTGGAACATTTACCCTTCTGAAGTGAGTATACTGAAATAAAATAGAGTTTTTATAATGATGCATTGAAAGCATTCATTAATAATAAAGGTCCAGATCGACTGTTCTATGTAACACACCACGCACACATTACTCTACATAAACACAAATCAGTGCATCGCTCATGAGAGTGCTGTCAACATTACATGTCAATCTGAAGTTTTCAGCATAATTATGTAAAAAGAACATAAAACAGATCCAGCATGATTATCCCAAAGGAAGCTAAGAGAACTAGAAATACTTGATCATAGTGTCTAAATGAAAGCCACAACTTCATTTTTATGAATTATATCTACAATTCTGTGTTAAAGTGCCCCTATTATGCCATTTTTACGGTTCCTAATATTGTTTTCAAAGTCTCCTACAATAGGATTACATGCATGCAAGGTCAAAAAAATGCTTTCGTTTTCTCAAAATATGCATTTAATATCACCTCATTTTCCAGCGATTCTCAAACGATTCGTTCGATGCAGTTCAAAGATTCAGTCTCTCTAAACCCATCCTTTCAGTAAGCCTACTCTGCTCTGATTGGTCAGATGGCCTAGTCTGTTGTGACTGGTCTACGGCGTACAGCGCGTGTCGGAAACGATACGCCTATTTCAATAGTTCTGTATTTTGAACACTTTATAGAAAATATAAACATCTATTATTTATCATACTTACAGGTTGTGATTCAGTGGAGCAGCTGGTCCAAATAAACAGGATACTGATCCATCTTTCAACAGCAAGCGTTTTGTGAATCCCGTGTTGAACTCCCCGAGATTAGAGAAGCAGTCGTCAGTAGAATGACGTGTTTGTGGGCGGGGTCAAGTTGTTCGTGGCCGATTCAAATTACTAACGACTCGTTTCAGCTGTTCAGAGTCGATTCTTTATTTTGCGAGACAATAACTTTATTTATCGTGCACTTTCAGCTTTACAACTTTGCAGATCGTTTACATTCACATACAGCTACATTACACACTGCATGAAAGGCAATATTGGAAATGGCATAATAGGGGCACTTTAAACTCTTTTGGTATTAAAGAGACCATCTGAAAAATATAAAGAGCAGCATATGATGTAGAACTCTTATATTTCAAAATCTTTTTTTATTAAACTCTTTAAAAGATGACAGCTGCAACTCTTCTCTTTAACCTAAATGTTTGTGAATTTATTCTGTTTATTCGGCAATGTTGCTGTTTCATTAATATCCCTTTTTTCTTTGCTATGTTCAAAGTTTGTTTCCCTTGTTCAGCTAATTCTCAAATAAAGCATATAGAAAGAAAAAAAACTCTTGCACCAAACCTCTTGACTAACTTAACCAGCAAAACCTTGGTCAACCAGCGTCACCAGAAAGATCAGCCACAAACCAGTCTGAAGCTGAACCAGCATGGGAAGAGACCTGGACCAGCTGGTTTAAGACATTCCTTGTTGCATTACGTTAGTTAATATGTCAAAAATGGCCTGTTGATGTGTTGGAAATATTCACTCATTAATATCAATTCTCTTTATTGGGCACTTTAAAATTTCTCTCTCTTATTTCATCTGCGGCAGCAACTGAGCAATGAGTTATTTGTTGCTATGAACACATTTGAATTCAATAAATAAGAGATACAAAGAACAGCAGTGTGTTTGTACAGCTAATTAATCACAGGATGATGTTAATTTCTACATTGATTTAATTAGGATATTGAAAAGTTGCAATGGCATAATAGCATCCAATATCTCTCTTATTTTAATCAATTTATCATCTAGATCCACTCACATAATGACATGGATACAAACCGAATGATTTTCCCAGGCTAAACTCTGTTCGGCAGTCATCAGCGTGTGCTAATTTTATCACCGGCTGACTCTTAAGAAACTAATGCTAAACTCTGCTGTGATGTTGCAAATGGGAATGTAATGTCGCCATAGTAACACATTCACTTCTTTTTCAGGTACATGTGAAACTAGCCAACGTGACGATAAACAACTTGCACTGACTTCTAAAAGATTGTTTTAAAAACACTAGCAGTTCAGAACCGCACTGGCTGAACACTTAAGAAAGAAAGCCAGTGAAACGTTAAAGACTGTTAAAGGGGTCATATGATGCGATTTCAAGTTTTCCTTTCGTTTCCGACACGTGCTTGTGTTGTTCGGCCAATCACAATGCACTGGGTCAGCTGGCCAATCAGAGCAGACTGCACTCGTCAAAGGAGGGGGCTTTGTTGAAAACGACGTTTGAGAGAGGCGGGGCATAGAGGACCTACAATAATGTACAGTATTTGAAAAAGAATGTGTTTTTTGAACATTAAAGCATGTCAACATATTCTGTTACACCAAATACACAAAATAATGATCTTTAAAATAGCATCATATGACCCCTTTAAGTTTACTCAAATGATTGATACTAATACAAATTACAAATCGGACATGTTAGCTCAGTTTCAAAACCTAGCGAGTTGCCTACCTAGACACCATGTAAGATACTTTGTTTTAGCCTAATTTTAAAGGGATAGTTCACCCAAAAATTACAATTCTGTCGTTTACTCACCCTTGTGTTGTTCCAACCCTGAATGAGTTTCTTTTTTCTGTTCAACACAAAAGAAGATATTTTGAAGAATGTTATTAACCAAACAGCTGCTGGTAGCCATTGACTTCTATAGTAAGAAAATGGGGACCAGCAACTGTTTGATTACTCACATTCTTCGAAATATTTTCTTTTCTGTTCAGCAGAAGAAACAAACTTCTATAGGTTTAGAACAACATGAGGGTGAGTAAATTATGACAGAATTTTCATTTTTGGGTGAACTATCCCTTTAAGATAACACTGCATGTGTGCTTCACAGGTTTCATTTAATTTAGAATGATACTTAGAGGGTTAGTTCACCCAAAAATGAAAATTCTGTCATTAATTACTCACCCTCGTGTTGTTCCAAACCCGTAAGACCTTCGTTCATCTTCGCAACACAATTTAAGATATTTTTGATGAAATCTGAGGGCTCTCTGACCCTCCCATAGACAGCAAGGTAACTACCATGTTCAAGGTCCAGAAAAGTACCAAGATGATCGACAAAGTAGTCCGTGTGACATCAGTGGTTCAACTGTAAAATTACGAAGCTACGAGAATACTTTTTTACGTGTGGCAGCGCTGACCCAAATCTGGCATAATGACGTCATCACGCCGGCGCAGGCACACACTCGCGTCATGATACTGTTGTGAACGCGTGTCCACAAGTGACACAGTAGAGACGAAAATGTGGAATAAAGTTGTTATTTTTGTTTTCTTTGCGCAAAAAAGTATTCTCGTAGCTTCGTAACTTTACAGTTGAACCACTGATGTCACACGGACTACTTTGTTGATCATCTTGGTACTTTTCTGGACCTTGAACATGGTAGTTACCTTGCTGTCTATGGGAGGGTCAGAGAGCCCTCAGATTTCATCAAAAATATCTTAAATTGTGTTGCGAAGATGAACGAAGGTCTTACGGGTTTAGAACAACATGAGGGTGAGTAATTAATGACAGAATTTTCATTTTTGGGTGAACTAACCCTTTAAGTAGACGGCAGACAGAGAGGCAGCCCACTAGAGTTTGAATTAGAGCTACTGTGTGAATTCAAAGGCAGTGTTGTCGTGAAACATCAAAAGTTAGGATTTAATCTGACTGAAAACACAGCAAGGAGACACTAGGATTTCCCCCTTGGGGAAAGTATTCTATGCAAGGCATTAGCGACTACAAATTTAAAAATCTAACTCAAAGAAGGCGGCTTGGATCATTGAACAATCCAGTCTAAAGTTAAATTTACATCAACTGTGGACTCCTTCGAACATTTTCCGTACCTTTTTACATTCTTGCATCCTTTTAAGCCTCAGACTCTGATTGGTCAGTGGTCACACTGCCGTTCTGCTCTCCTACAACCGATTGGTCCTGGGTATTTGTAACTCCGCCCACAGTAAATGTTGGCCCATCTCCCTCCCTGACAGATTCTGAATCAGTGGACTTCCCCGTTTGCTCAGTCATATTAGGCCCCTCCCATTTCTCTTCATCAAGCCGACTGGAGATCGACCAATAGAGATGAGCATCCAAACGGGCGGCAGCCAATGCCAGGTCTCTCGCAGAACAGGAGGGCGTGTTCACCTTTGAAGGATCATGAACAACGTTAATAAGTGTATTTAAAGCATTTATCTAAATCTTCATTCTGTGAATGATAGCTAAAAGACATAAATCCTGCTCAATTTGATTGCATCTGTCCGTTTACATACATTGAAGTATTTTGTAATTTACACATGCATACATATATTTAAAAAATAAATATTAATTAAAAAAGTTAAAAAACTAATCTAAAATATTTTGATATATAAATATTAACTAATTATCACAATATTATTTCTTTAAAAAACTTAAAATGGTTTTATGTAGCTTTACATAAAAATATCTATACATAAATATTAATAAAAAAATTAATATTAACTACATATAACATAACTATTTCTTTAAACAAATTAAAATGGTTTATTAATTAAATACAATTAAATATTAACTAATCTAAAAATATTTTATAAATATTAACTAATTATCACAGTATTATTTATTTATTTTTTAACTTGTAGTTTTGTTGTAGTTTTATACAAAAATACTCTTTGGCCGAAGGATAGAAGGTGAGAATGTGATTGCGTAAGTAGTTTGATTGCTTCCAGTGATGTGCATTTATGACTAATCCAAAACTACAGCAACACCTAATGCAGAATTTTTGATTGATTATGCACATAAAATCCCATAAGTAAAGAGAGACATTTCTGATTTTGCTCTATAATAAAATGCTGGTCAGCCTTGCACAGACAGATGATTATTACAGAGCCTTTGATATCAACATATATTAGTTAACTGAAAACTTTGTAAGGGATTTAAGAAAAAACTATATAAGAGATGATGCACACTGCAAAATAAAACCCAGATATGGTGATACAGCTACTTAACAAACAAATAAATACATGCAGATTTAGCCCAGGTATGGTCAAGGATGAATTATACACTTTAGCGTCATTACACTCTTAAAAACAGATTTAGCCATAGATTTTTGGTTCCCCAAAGAACATTTCAGTGAACAGTTCTTAAAACAACTGTTTTTTTTAGTGCAAAGAACATTTTATATAACCTAAATAACCTTTTCCACTATTAAAGGGGTCATATGATGCTATTTCAATTTTTCCTTTCTCTTTGGAGTGTTACAAGCTCTTGGTGCATAAAGTGCCGCCTCCACTCACTCTAGCGGAGTTCCTCACTCTAGCCCTCCGGCCGTTCCTCACTCTAGCCCCCGGCCTCTGCTCACTCTAGCCCTCCGGCCGTTCCTCACTC
>NW_015644008.1:164747-167203 GCF_001515625.1 Sinocyclocheilus rhinocerous
AGCACACCTCGTTTTTCAGACCGATGAGTTTTGTAAAAATCGACGCGTTTCAGAAAGGCGGGGCATAGAGGAGAAACAATAATGTACAGTATGTGGAAAATGATGTGTTTTTTTAACCTTAAACCGCATAAACACATTTCATTACACCAAATACACAAAATAATGTTCTTTTTAGCAACATCATATGACCCCTTTAAGAACCTTTTGTGGAATGTAAAAGTTACATGGATGTTAAAGGTTCTTCATGGAACCCAAGATATTTTACTGCAGAACCTCAAATCGACCAATTAGAAAATCCCATTCTACACCACATACCTCAAATGTGTGGTGAAAAGACCCATAATCCACGTCAAAGAATCCCTCGGCCAGCGACATCATGGGACTAAACCTGTGACCCCACAACAGTTCTTCAGCCAGGTAAGAGCTCCGTGCCTGACAGGTCATACCTGTAGATCAGAATATATCCATCAATTACTAAACACAAATCAATACAACACATTTCGCATAATATATCGAAGTATTAGTGTACCTGTAGCTTCCACCATCCCCTCCAAGATGACAACAATCTCAAAGTCCTCTTTCTCCAGCTGAGAATGTGACATGTCCCAGAACGGAGAGCGGACATCGATCTCGTGAGAGATCACCAACGGAGACACTAGGAAGAGACGATCGTCCCCCGTCTCAAAACCAACACTGATATCCGTCTGATCCAGTGGAATAAACTCACCTAAAGAGAAAGACAACGAAACAAATGGTTCTGATAAGAGAATGTTCACAACATTGTACACTATAGCCACCAGGTGGCGCCACTTATATATTACATGAGGGTGCTGATGTTGCAGATGAGGCCTGTGAGGGTGGTAAATGCTGTCTTACCCTCCTGTGTCTGTTTGGATTTGATAAGTTTGGCTCTCATGTTGGCGCCCACAATGTGGGAGGATCTCAAGTCCCCGACACGGAACATCAAACAGAGCTTGTCATCCCGCAATGAGATGACAGCATTACGAGAAAACACCAAGGTCTCAGCACGCTTATTCGGCTGGGAGATCTTCACAAACATACAACCAACCTAGTGAGAGATGGAGAGAGAAAGAAACTGATTTTCACAAACTGTGATTTTTACATTTTAAAATATGTGAGTGGTGCTCAGTGATATTTTCATATTATTTATGTACTATTCCATTGTTTATTCGTATTTTGTAAAATTAGCTTTTACTTTTAATTTTTCAAGGAGTTTTCTGTTTGAGGTTTCTGCAGTTTTTTAATTTTATTTTAAGATTTAGTTTTTTTTTTTCCTTTTTTAAACATTTAGCTTTCATTTGTTTGTATTTTAGTCATTTTAGTACTTAAACTTCAACTTATTAAAGTTAGACAAAAAATGGTTTAGGATTTACTTTGAAATCATTTTAACTCAATTTCTTTGAAAATAATAATAAAAAAAATAGCAAGTAACACGTTTAAGAAATAGTATTTTCTAGTAAAACATACTCCAATAATCTCTGTTTTATTTACAACTTAGAAAAATCATTTTTACAAGGTTGCCAAGGAAACATTTCTAATTTAAGTTTTTTTTCTAACATACAGTACATCATTTACAGTATATCAGCTTTATTTCAATTAACAATTTTTTAAATAGTTTTGATTATATTTGTAAGAGCAATAAGTTATTTGTTTCTTTATACAGATGTGAAATTAACAATTGTGTGGATTACGCAATTGTTAAATAATAGTAATTAAATAATTTAATGCTTCTTATAATACTGTAAATGATGATGACATCATTTCCAGCAATGACTCTTAGTTTTTGTCATGTAAAATTGGAGTGATACAGTTTTTTGACCATGCAACTTTTTCCAGTTAATGTTGTTATTAAACTTCACCTGAAAAGAAGTTACTGGACTATTGGATGTCATTTGAGTTCAAATCACACTCACATATAAAGAAAAAGCATCAAATATGAGAAACTGGACAGATTGCTAATGTCATCACAATAGTTAAAAAGGTCAATAGTTATTAATATATGAAGAGTTCATTTGCAAAAACCGATAACTCAAATTTTTTTTCCCCAGAAATCACGTTTTTTTATTGCGCATTCCAAGTAATATCAATCAAACTGTAGTTGGGTTGTTTTGATTAAGTAATAATAACTTAAAGCAGCACTATGTAACTTTTTCTGTGTTCAAAATTTGCAAAATGTATATAATGAGCGAGTACATCATGAATTCATCTTCCATACTGCGTTTTTGTCTTATTCCGAATCACTACGGTACACTTATAATAAGTACTTATATTTGGACTATTGTAGCCTGGTCGGGTCGTCACTGCTGCGGAGTAACACATACCTGCGTGAATCGCCATAGACATAAACTTAGAGAAGTAGCTCCGGTTGGAATGTTCTTCCGTGGGATGTGTGCAGTTCTGTTTATTAACCGCTAGAGCGCCGATTTTTCAAAAAC
>NW_015644008.1:167628-181775 GCF_001515625.1 Sinocyclocheilus rhinocerous
ATTCTGAAGGTCGGAACGTCGTGAGCTCTGGCACATGTCACGATTGAGTTTATCCGAAAATCGTACGGAGGCAGTCACACACGACACAAATTTACTACGATTTTACAAATTCTGACGTAAGCATTACGTTTCGCGCCATTCATAAAAATATGGATTCTGAGGACGAAATAGTTTTCTTTGTGGCAGCTATGGCTTGTGACATCCAAAAAAAAAACAAAAAACGAAGACATAGGACATGGCAAAGAGAATGGCTGAAAAGCAGAGAAAAGCATGGACTTTCTGTTCTTCATAAAGAACTTGAGGGAGTTGGCCATTTCTGAATTTCTGCTCGTTTTGCCGGAAATACAACAGGCATATTCATTCATGAAGCTGAACGGCAAATTTGGCACATTCGGAATAACAAATAAAAAATAGAACTGTATAATTAAACTAAAATTATTATAGACTATATGGTTTTTGTCATCTTCTGATTGGTCAACTTCAGATGGATCGCCAAATCGTCTCGTTCAACCGCACATACGCCACGAATTTAAACCGACAGCATCCGATTTTTTTGACATGTTTGAAAATTATCGGGAGGACGGGAGGTGCTCGTAACGTCTCGGATCGGCCCGTAATTGTTCTCACACGGTACGAGCCGCGACCATGCGAGCATCTGCGATTTTCTCCCGCGATAAAAAAAAAATCGCCTGCGAGCTCGTATGACAGCAAAAATTGCACCGTGTACGCCCGCCTTTAGAGAAGTAGCTCCGGTTGGAATGTTCTTCCGCGGGATGTGTGCAGTTCTGTTTATTAACCCCTAGAGCGCCAAAAGTTACATAGTGCTGCTTTGAACAAATACAGGTAATTTACAAAATCAAAGTTTATTGAACGTATGTTTTTTTTTTTTTACATATTAAAAGTTTGTTTTATAGCAAAAGCAGATAACTCCAACAGTCGTTTATTGGCAAAAGCAGATAACACCACATTTTATGTTTTAGAGTTAAAAAAAAAACACTCGTTTAATCTTTGTAATCTCCTCAGATGACAATGTAGATGCCTGACAAACGTTGTTGTTGTTGTGATCATAAACTGTATTTTCGCCCTGAAGAAGATATCACAGGTTCATCAAGTTCGTCGAAATTATCCATCCTCGATCACTTTTAGTCAGTTTTGATGAAACTCCTCTCAGCTAGCTAGCACGTCTTTTCAAAGTGAAAGTAGCCTTGTCACCTGACCTGAATACAGTGCGCTGATTCGCTAAAATGGACTTATCGGCTTCTGTTCACAAACAACAAGGGCGCTTGTCGGCTTCTGCAGTAAAACGTGAACTCGCGAT
Source organism: Sinocyclocheilus rhinocerous (assembly GCF_001515625.1). Lineage (NCBI taxonomy): Eukaryota > Metazoa > Chordata > Actinopteri > Cypriniformes > Cyprinidae > Sinocyclocheilus > Sinocyclocheilus rhinocerous. Next base: position 168,947 of record NW_015644008.1, read on the forward strand.
GCCTTGAAAGTGGACAAAACCGGCATTTTTGACTAAACGTGTTTAGGGTTCAGATCGCGCTATATGTGGAGAATAATGCACGGCAATCAGCTCTTTTTTTTTTTAAGTGGCGTTTATCGGTTTTTGCAAATTAACTCTTCATTTATATATACCTTACCTTTTAGCATTCGGCAGGTGACAAAACAAACCACATGATTTGAGGATAATTAGGAATGATAGGCCAACATTTAAGATTAATCATATTCCAAAGTTTAATACTAAATAAAGATTAATACTTCATTCAAATCTCTAACCCCAAATATGAGCATGTTCACCTTCACAAACCCCACTAATTAAAATTAAAGTGAGATAAATGAGGAAACGGGGTTTACAAAAGCAGATACTAGAGGACATGACATTTAGAGAGAGTGTGTGTTGTGTTCAAGTGTGTGTGTGTGAAACGCAGCCCCCGGGGGCAACATTTAAACCAGGACATGGAGATATAAATGAGCTCATCATAACCACAAAAATACATCAAAATAGGCCAGAAAAGAGATTGAGAAGGGGGTTGAATTTGGCAAAAGCGACAGAATTAGAAAAGGAGAAAAGGAAAGACAGAAACAGATGGAGAGGGTACGCACATCTGTGCTCCAAAACGCATGACTCATTTGCTCTTGGTTATGGATGATATAACTCAGTAGAGCGCAAATCAACAAACGAAAGCCACGTGCAAAAACAACAAAACACTGCCAGACCACATCGTACATGGGAATCATGGGGCACTTTCTACAAAAAGAGTGTAAATAGTACCTGAAATGCTTTCAAATTATTTGCTTTTTCAACAAAAGATCAGTGAAAAAAGTGCTTAACCTTCACAAAATCATCGACCTCAGGAGGTTAACTAAATATTATATGTGCTTTAATTTTCTATTTATTTCGCAACCCTGTTACCAAAATTTGAGACATCTGTGTGATTTTTTTATTTTCTAGAAATAAACATTAAATAATTAAAACACATAAAAATAACAGTGTTGCATATATAATGTATATATATACATATGTAAAGTTGTACAAAGTTATACTATAATATTAATAATAATATTTAAAAAAACATTTTAATGTTGTTGATAAAAAATATAAAAATAATAGTGTTGAAACATTAAGACAATAAATGACAACATTTATTATATGTAATTTTTATTTTTTTAAATCATATTTTCATACCTTTTATATTTGTTGTCAATAAAAGAATGCAAATAGTACAACTGCAAATAGTTTTAAAGGCACTAAATAATATTACGTATTGATATTATAATATAATATTACTATTAATAATATAAAGGTAATATGATATTATTCATAATATGAAAATATATTTTAACATTTTTGTTGATAATCTTACAATGGTTCGGGCTTGATTAATGGAGTCAGCATATAGAAATATAAATTCTTAGATTGCACAGCAAAAAACACAAGATTTGTGACTCTTAACGTTTTTTTTTAAAAGTAATTGGACGCCAAAGTGTACCATATTTTTGTGGAAAGTGGCCTGTCTTTGATCTTACCATGAATGCATTGACCATAGATCCCAGTATGGCCTGAAGCAGGAGTAACATGGTGCCCACTGGACACTGGTCAGTGATGACACGGTGACCGTAGCCAATGGTCGTCTCCGTTTCAATGGAGAAAAGGAATGCGGAGATGAATCCATTAACATTATTTACACATGGAGTCCACGCCTCATCCTCCAAATGATCCAGATCACCCCTGCCATACGAAAGAGGAAGGGAGAGAGAGCGTCAGAGAACATCCAACAGCGATGGAGATGTTTTGTTTGTGAAAACGAGTCCTTTTCTTTTTTTTTTTTAAATCGCACAGTCTCCTTTAGTAAATTGGCTCTTGCATCTTACAGTGCAAAGAGGAACGCTTGTTCTCAAGTGTCCACCCACACAGATTACTTGTGTTCATATCTAGCATGGACAAAAATGACAGAGTGTGGACGACACAAATGCACTGCATCTATGAGCAGAAAACTTGATTGAGAAGTATTCCTCAGGGATGAAGTGATTTATTTATTTTTTTGCCAATATCAAAAACCAATATATATATATATACTGTATATATATTTGGTTGAACCTGAAATAGTGTTATTTAATTATTATTTAAATAGACTGAAAAACAAATTCACCCATAAATTGCTAGTAAATTGTTTGAAAATGACAAAGAAACTGCAAGTAACACATTGAATTAAACCTGAAATTTTTAAGTAGAAACACTGAGATATTTTATTTTGTATTTTTTTATAGTATTTTCTTGTAAAATGTACTTCAATCTTTGTTTTATTTACAACTTCAAAAAAAACGTTTTTTTTGTTTACAGTGTACCATTACAGTATTTATTTCCAATTAGATTTAATTGATTATTTTTTGTTTTTATTGTAATTTGTTTTAGCAATTTTATGTGCTTTTGTCATATATATATGTGTGTGACCCTGGACCTCAAAACCTCAGTCATAAGGGTCAATTTTTCAAAATTGAGATTTATACATCATCTGAAAGCTGAATAAAAAAGCTTTCCATTGATGTACGGTTTGTATAGGATATATTTGGCCGAGATACAACTATTTGAAAATCTGGAATCTGAGGGTGCAAAAAAATCTAAATATTGAGAAAATCGCCTTTAAAGTTGTCCAAATGAAGTCCTTAGCAATGCATATTACTAATCAAAAATTAAGTTTTAATATATTTACAGTAGGAAATTTACAAAATATCTTCATGGAACATGATCTTTACTAAATATCCTAATGACTTTTGGCATAAAAGAAAAATCGTATTTTTCTTTTTTTTTATTTAGTATTTTTAATTTTAGTTAAAGTATTTTTTAAGTGCTTTTGTGATTTTTATTACTGTATATATATATATATATATATATATATATATTTCTGTTTAGCTTTCATTTATTTTTATTTAAACGTTAGTTTTAGTCAAGTTTTATACATACATATATTATTACAATGTACACCAATTGTCACCAATGCATTCCACATTCTTTATTTACTGAAGAAAAATCATATTTTGCAATAAAAAAAAGAGTCTTCCAATTTAAAAGGGTTAAAAGATATAAAACTGTGTGTGTTATTCATACCTGCAGTATGCAATGAGGTACCATATTGCTCCAAAGAAGAGCCAGGTGACTGCATACGCCATGACAAAGACCAGCAGAGAGCAGCGCCAGTTCAGATCCACCAGAGTGGTGAAGATATCCGTCAGGTAACGGTACGTCTTGCGCATGTTACCATGCTGCACATTACAACGGCCGTTTTTCTCCACATAGCGCTGTCTCTTACGCTTGCTGCGCCCTGGAGAGAAAGTGAGAAAAATTAGAACGAGTAAAAAAAGGACACAAAAAGTAGGCAAACACCGTAACTGAGCAGCTTACCACAATCCATATAAAAAAACGGACAAGATTGACAAAGTCAAACTGAGATTTACACATCCAAAAACTAAAAAAAGGCTAAATTAACAAGCAGAAGACCGGTGACATTGTGTTCCTGTAGAGGTTTTTGAGTAGGTCAGTCTGTTTCATTACAGATAAGCAGAACAAAATCTTGACAGCCACCGACTCCTACAGCATCTAATATAATTGAGTCTTACCCCATCCGAACTTGCCCCTCTCTTGCCCTGCCCCTTGAATTTTCTTCCTGAATGGCTGATTGGCTTGCGCCTCCCTCGCTGCCATCTTGTCCTGGAAGGACAGGCTGTTATTGGCCTGTGGCTGTGTGGGCGGGGCTGTCTCCGTGGTTACGACATGCCCCAGCTCCTCAAATGCATTCTGTACATTGGTGGGCGGAGCATCCTTTGGGGCCTCCTCCACAGGCTCCTCCCCTTTCTCTGGAACTGGGAGGGACAGGGATTCGGAGCAAGAGGAGAAGCCGGTGTTGTCCAGGGCCATTATGTGTGGGTGTGGGTGTGGTGTTAAGCAGTAAGTGAATTTGTGTGTGGTAACAATGTTTCTCAGAGCCTTATTCTCAGTTGCAGAGTTTCATTTGTGCCTTTGTTTGATTTCTGCAAAAAAGACAGTGAGAGAGACACAGATAGACACTGATAAAACCAAAAAAGACCTAATTAACAAGTTTCACCAATGGGCTGAAAGTTTTATAACAATCTCTCATGACATTGTCAGGGTTTTTAAAGTAATTTGCACCCACCAAAAAGGAAACGGCTTTATTTCACTGCTGATTATTGCTTAACATTCATTTTAAGCTTGCCTTTCATTCACTGCCCCCGTTATGCATTAAGCATCCAATTAACTGCCTCAAATTACCTTAAGTAGATTACATTGATGACTTCATGCAATTCAACCTTAAAAAAAAAAAAAAAAACATTTTCCATATCAAACACGCAGTTGATGAAGGTTGTTTCAATACACAGTCTAACATCCGATCTGTTATCAGAAGGGCTCTTAGCAAAGAACACAAACCCAACAAGCAGAATGATATATGGATGTCTAACTTGACTTGAATTAACCTCCGGGTTCAACAGCTAAACACATTTTCACAAGAAAGTGAAAAGGCAGCAAGAGGATTTAGGCTCACTTTGTGTTGCATTTAATCCACAGCTCTGATGCCCACACAAATACAAAGGCACCCAGAAACGGGCAACCGTCCACGTGATACTAAACATACAGGTCTGCATTTCCCAAAAGCATCATAAGCCTAAGCAGATCATAGAATCCATTGCCATCAACTGTCTCTACAATATACTTAGGCTTACGATGCTTTTGAGAAATGCAGCCGAGTACAATTAAAGGATTGTTTGAGGTTCTAAACAAGCAAAGATCTACCAATGATGCTGCTGATTGCCACAGACAATAATTTTGATTTGTTTCAAAATAATGCACTTACAGTGGAAGTCTATGGGACAACACAGTCAATAAATGTGCAGTCTGTGAATTTCTGTGAAAGCCCATATTCATTTTTTTCTATAAAAATGTGTGCTATATGAGCTATAAAGCTGTCTATTTCGTCCTTTTAGCAGTGGGATTACTTGTCAAAGTGGGTTCCAGTAGGTGAATTTTTTTCTATGTAAACAGTCAATTTTTTGGTATGTTTTCAATGCATAATTCACTGCCTTGAAATGGTCGTGACAGAAGAAAAGTAGATGTAATGTTGAAAACACAGTGGCAGTAAGTCATTTTATCAGACTAATCTCATGTTAACAAGAGTTATATAGTGCATTTATGGGGACACAGCATTTTGACATTTTAACTTGTAAATTGAAATTAAATAAACTACAAATACAAACCCAATTCCAAAAAATGTTGGGACACTGTACAAATTGTGAGTAAAAAAGGAATGGAATAATTTACAAATCTCATAAACTTATATTTTATTCACAATAGAATATAGATAACATATCAAATGTTGAAAGTGAGACATTTTGAAATGTCATGCCAAATATTGGCTCATTTTGGGCTAATTCCAAAGGCATTCTCATTTTAATTGTTTAAATTGATCTACTAATTTTTAAACTTGAAAAAAAATGTTTAATCAAAATTAAATTGAAAACAGAAAATATTAAAATACAAACCAATTCAAATAAAATAATAATAACCATACAGATAAAATAATAAAACCCAAAATATTAATAAAAATCAGTGATACTAAAATAAATGCCCATAGAGTTCAATAGTAAGCAGGGTTATTATCGTTAACACTGTTACTTGAAATAAAATAAACATTAAAGGGATAGTTCACCCAAGAATGAAAATTTGATATTTATCTGCTTACCCCCAGGGCATCCAAGATGTAGGTGACTTTGTTTCTTCAGTAGAACACATTTGATGATTTTTAACTGTAACCGTTGCAGTCTATCAGTCGTATAATGCATGGCAATGGTAACAAAATCTATGAGAGTAAAAAAAACATGCACAGACAAATCCAAATTAAACCCTGCGGCTCGTGACGACACATCGATGTCCTAAGACACGAAACGATCGGTTTGTGCCAGAAACCGAACAGTATTTATATAATTTTTTACCTCTAATACACCACTATGTCCAACTATCTTTGGGCGCGCGCACGGCATCCGATGCGTGAGGTGTGTACGCTGCAACGGCTGGAGTTAAAAATCATCAAATGTGTTCTACTGAAGAAACAAAGTCACCAACATCTTGGATGCCCTGGGGGTAAGCAGATAAATATCAAATTTTCATTCTTGGGTGAACTATCCCTTTAACCATAATAATAATAATAATAATAATAATAATAAACTTATTTCAACTAGTTTCCAAGTCATAATTTCTCATTTTCCATAAGTTTAACTTGATGTAATAAAATAACTAAAACTGAAATAAAAAATATAGAAATGTTAAATAAAATGAAAACTATATAGAAATGTAAAAAAAAAATGAAAATGACAAAAAATCACCACACAAAATTACTAAAACTATAAATGAAAAAAAAAATGAATAAAGTAAATAACGAATTACAAAAATAATAAAAACTATAATAGTGCCTCAGTGATACTAAAATAACACTGATTGTAGGTGCATTGCAGTAAACAAAGCTTTATTCGTTTGACTCTGCTGTCATTTTCAAAGCATAACTGTGAGTTTAAGCATCCTAACTGTCTTAAGGGCCATGAGTATCTGCTTGTGTTCAGGAAACCTGTCTGAAAACAGTTATTTTTCACAATGCTACTGCATTCACACAATCAGCTTTAACTCACATTCAAGCCAGAACGTTCCTTTATAAACAACACAATACGCACAGAACGCAAACCTCTATCCGCTCAGAAAGATAAACAAAGCCAGTCACAGTTCCTCATGTCATCATAGCATGAAAACAGTGACATGGCCTGCGTTAAAAAACGCCTTCTTGTTTTCATTGTTCAGATATCAAACATTCTGTGTCTAGAATCACATATCACATCACTATTGATTCATCTATAATGGCATTCTTCACTGCTGCATCGTATCTACAGTAATGATAACATCTGTCTGACTGAGTCTGATCCTGTTTGCTGTGTTTACACAGGGTTTTTTGGGTGCGAAGTCCAGCGAGATGCTATATATAGCTCTGATAGTCTGGCAGTAGTAATCACGCCTACTCGAACATTGATCATGATCTGCTTTCTTGGTCTAGGTCACATTTAGACTCGTGAATCTTTCATGGATTGAGTGGATCTGTGTGGAGACGTGCTCATGTGTTCAACACAAAGTACTGGAGTAACGTTACAGAGCCGGAATAGAGGATTGTCAAAAGAGACTGGATATCTCGGACTGCCATATTTCAGGATTTGCAGGGCTCAGCTAGGGCACACACACACACACACACACACACACACACACACAAAGAAATCAATCCTACTTGAATTAGACTGAATGGAGCAGGTAGCACAGATGAAAAATGACCTGCATTGTGGACAAACCTGCTGTGTGTGTGTGTGTGTATATAGCGCACAATAAACAGTAAAATAGTAACCTATTGTTTGATAAATACCATGCTAGGCCTATATAATTAATACTGCATACATAGTTTAATAAAGTAACATTTGAAAATAAAATAAGGAAAAAGTGTGTGTGTATTCATGTATTTGTGTTTGTCTCTGTTTTTCGGTCTGTTTGTGTGGGTGGTTTGTTCACAGTCCTGATGGAAAGTATTATTGTTGTTCTCCCTTTTGTTAGCCTACATTTAATTTTTCAGTTCCAATCAGTCTTTAAAACAGGCTACTTGCGAGCAATCATGCAATCACATAGAGCAAGAACCAAAACGTGAAATAAGCATATAATACACGCACATTTGCTGATGTTGTCAGATGCGACATAAAGCTGCAATTACACACATACATGTTCACACACACACAACCAGTGGCCTATGTTTGTTTGGGAGACCACAGGATCATTGCCTGCTGTTTATATGAATATTACAGCCTTACTAGAATATAAACTAGTGGAAAAACACAAGTTTTTTTTTAAACTGAACGCTTTTAAAGACCATCAGACAATACTACTTGTGTATAACAATTAGTACTACTGCATATTAAACATTTAAAAAAAAATAAAAAATAAAAACAATATTTACACCATGAAAACACTGTTTTGGGATCATTATTATTGCAAATATTTTTATTGTAATTAAATAGTTTTCAATCCCTCTTAATAAATGTAGCATGTATACACGCACATTTGCTGATGTTTAACTAATAACATGTCTTGATCAGCAAATAAACATCAACCAGAGTAGAAGCGTACAACTAAGCCTACCTGCCACTATGGCGTTGTCCAGCACGTTAACTTGAGGGTTTTAAACACTTGAGATCTTCAACAGCCCTTCGAGTTTGTTAGTCCAAATCTCTCATGTTGGGCTCTTCGATCAGACTCATACTCATGATGATGATGATGTTGGTCTACAGCGGGTGGGAACAACGACGCAGCATCACTTCAGCATCATTTCACCTCCAGGAAACTAAAGAGAGCCAGCCAATCCACACTGAGCGAGAAGGAACTTGTGAAATATTAATCGAAACGCAATCTCGTGCTGCAGATGATGGCAATGAATCCTCTTTCCACCGCGGAGAGTCTCACTCCTGATTAAAATGGAGGCGATCTGACTACCAGGATGGATGAGAGATTGGAGAGCGAAGCGGCGTCGGCGTGATTCACCGGCCCTGCGCAGGTGTTCGTGTGTGTGTGTCTGAGAGAGAGAGAGAGAGAGAAGGAGAAAAGAGGCAGAAAGCGTAGAGAATTGGGCAATTAGAGGTGGGATGGAGAAGGGGGAGAGGGGAGGAGAAGAGGGGGTGGAGATGAGGTCAGTGTCACAAAAATATCTCTTTCACGCATCATAAAAACATGAGCCACCATAATGATTTATTACTTAAAATATACTACATAAATATATTTCGTAATATTTTTCTTTTAAATTATTTTTAATCGAACCAAATTTATGAATACATATTTTATGCATAAATAAATATATAACAGTAATATGATTTCATTAATATAATATTCAAAAGCCATGAGGAAAATTATACAAGAGAAAAATGTAACCCACCTTCTAAGAAATGATACTGCAATTTGTCATTAAAAACCTTAAGCATGATATATTTTTGTGTGTTATTAAATATTATAAAACGATAGTTCCGGTCCTTAATTCTGATTGGTTGAGCCAAGTTCGAAGCTGTTGTAAATTACCCTACAAACATACACCTTTGTTTACATTTGTGTGTTGCTCGGCAACCACTTTTGTTAGAACCACAACCCTTTCTGAGGAACTACATTGTTTAGCGGAAGAATAATGTTTTTATTAATATCATTACACTTTATCTGCTGTTTTATTTTCTGAAACCTTACTACGTATATGGAATAACCGTTTTATAAAAGCAATAAGCCCTGTGAAGCCGTGGTTTACAGTGAATTTAAACAGCTAAGGGGGTTGTAGGCACTCCGCTTCGTGTCGTGCCTAACAACGGCCCTTAGCTGTTATAAATTCACTGTAAACCACGGCTTCTTGGGGCTTATTTCTTTATTAAATAACAGTGCATGTTAGTTAAAATGTGCTTTAAGTATGCAATTTGATTAGGTTTAATCTTGTAGACTAATTAGAGAGCAATGGAGTTGAATAAAATGCCAATTTGTCTGCTAGCATGAGATCATTGCAGCAGTCTAGTGTGTGTGTGTATACATACATACATACAAAATTATTATTTTTTAAATAGTAAAACAGTATTAAAAATGTATAACTCACATAGCAAACAAACACGCAATATAAGGAAAATATCATGCCCTCTGCTGGCAGATGTGTTCCACATTCTCAACCATATTCTGAAAACTGTTAACATTAAAAAAATTCCAATATTAAAAATTGTAATACATAGTATAAGAGTATGTAGTATTTATCGTGATGGCATACTTAAGTGGGCTGATGTTCTGTATTGTCAAAACCATGTCTCATCCATCATCCATCCTAATAAGAGAAGTCAGATACATGTCCAAAAACAAGTTTTTGTAAGTACAGTGAATACATCATGAAATGGTATGCCTTATGGTTAAGGATCTGCAGGTTCCATCTTAAGAACCTAAGAGCTACTAAAAATACAACCCCTCTGTCACCATGCCACCTTTACACAAGACTCTTGAGTAGTTTCAGGGTTGCAATTAGTCTGCTGAGAGCTTTCTTTAATGGGGAAGCATCTTGTAAATGCAAATTTGGTTGAGCTAAATCTTTTAATGATTCCCATAAGGTCTGATTAACAATCAAACCAGTTCACGCAAACTGAGACTAGATGTTCTGCGAATGGTAACAGGTGAATATAAAACTAGTGCTCATTTGTGAGCTTGTCATAGGAAAGGCCAGAAGAGAATGTCTCCTGCATGCATCTCCATGTCTCCATACACTGCAGAATGTTGAACATGTGAAAATACTTTTTTTATCCAGCTGATGGCAGTTTTGTTCAGTAACTCTTCGTCCATGTCAGTAGCAGTTGGGAACAGAGAGTCTTCTATCTCAGCTCTAGAAAAAATGTCCTTGTGTAAACATCCTATTAGAATTTCTATATCCATAACAATAATCTATGACTGTGCTGAAGACAAAATTTTGCACAGCAAAAGACATTTTGTTGGCTAAAAATATCATTTTCTTTAACTAAAATTGGTTTTGTAAAAATGATCATCACTCATACCATAGAAGACGGCGGTCGTGCCTTTACTGAATCTTCCAGATACCTAAAACAACATTAGCATAAACTCCAGCACACAGCCTGAAGAAGAACAATGACATTAATACTAATCTAGGCAGAATGGCAAGAAAACAGAAACATATGCTCCTGCAACAACAATGTGCCAACACCACCCATTTACTCAAACTATTAGTTGTACTGCTATGCTTTGCCCAGCTAAAATTAGGCACTTTATATTTAAAACAGATTGTTTTACTGCTGGTAAACTTCAGTGAAGTCATTTGGGTTATGTGGGGAATGGAATAATGCTGCATATTTTGCAGTATATTATGATATGATCCAAGATGTAGATGAGTTTGTTTCTTCATTTGGACAAATGTTGCATCACATCACTTGCTCACCAATGGATCCTCTGCAGTGAATGGGTGCCGTCAGAATGAGAGTCCAAACAGCTGATAAAAACATCACTATAATCCACAAGTAATCCACACCACCATTTAATGTCTTGTGAAGCGAAAAGCTGCATGTTTGTTAAAAATAAATCCATCAACACATTTTAACTTGTAACTGTCGCTTCTGGCCAAAATCATCCATAATCCATCCATAATCCATAATAACGGTTCCTCCAGTGAAAAAGTCCATCCCTTGTTGTCCTCACATCAAAATCCACTGACATATTTATTTAGATTTATATTTTATATTTATTTGACTGTTTTAGACTGTTTTTGTTTGTAAGCAGTGCTAATCTGTGCATATTTCTCTCCTGATTCAGATTAGATGACTTATTATTATTACAAACACAAAGCTTTTCACTTTTCACAAGATTTTAATTGATGGACTGGAGTGGTGTGGATTATCGTGATGTTTTTATCAGCTGTTTGGACTCTCATTCTGACGGCACCCATTCACTGCAGAGGATCCACTGGTGAGCAAGTGATGAAATGCTACATTTCTCCAAATCTGTTCCATTGAAGAAACAAACTCATCTATATTTTGGGAGTAAATGTTCAGCATATTTTAATTTTTGCCTAAACTATTCCTTTAATCTGGGTATTGCATGCATAAAACGGTATACTGTGCACATTATACATACTGCACGCTAAAAACAGTAGTATGCTTTAGTAATGTTAGCCACAGCATGACATACTGAACACACCCTCAGGGTTTTTAAATCAGTCAAGCTTTTAGACTTAATTTGCTCTTCTTTGAGCACAGTATTATCTGATTTGCAAAGTGATGTGCATCTTTGTGTTTGTAGTGTTTGAGTACTTGAGTTTCTAATTGGTAGTTTTGAAACATCTTGATTAAATGTGTTGTGTTTCTTTATTCTGGTAGTGGATCATTTACGTTGATTGAGTTTTGTCTGGGGTTGATTAAGCCGTATCGCTGAAAGCTAATGAGTTGCTTTTATGTTCTGCTCCTGTTTGGCCATCTGGATGCGTCTGAGATGAAAAAGTCGCAGGCTGAGCTGGGAATGAACATCTCTAATGAGGAGAAGAACATCTTATAAAGGTTGTCCATCTACACTGTCATATTACATTTCTTTTCATATAAATACAGTCTATTTTTGATCTGGGATCTGCACGGAATATGTTTTGGTTCAGTTACCCCTCTGGTCTGTTGCTGTCTGATTTCCTGATGTCGTCTTCAAGCATTGATGACAGAGGACTGGAGGAAATGTTTAACTCGGCCACTGACCTGGAAGAGATCATCAGACAATGAAAACATTCTTCTGACCATACACAATATTTTCAAGTGTATCACAAATCCCTTTATTAGGGATGCATTTGCAAGTTTGCAAATGCATTAAAGCAGCACTATGTAACTTTTTCTGTGTTCAAAATTTGCTAAATGTAGGCTATATAATGTTCGAGTACATCATGAATTCATCTTCCAAACCGCGTTTTTGTCTTATTCCGAACAGTGGCGTAACTTTGCTTTGAAAAGTGGTGGGGACACCGCGCAACTCGTTTTGCTAGTTTTTTTACTTTCTCAGTTGGCTGCACCAGCACGTTTTTTGTTTTTTTTTGCACTACAACATGCTGTTAATCAATGCACGCTGATGAACTTTTATCGTAGTTTATAGTTATATGGAAACGAAAGTAGTTAACATTCAAACCGTTCTTTTTCATCAGTAGTATTATTTGTGATTTGAATTTTGTGAATGGGAGTTC
>NW_015644008.1:181832-183963 GCF_001515625.1 Sinocyclocheilus rhinocerous
CACTATTAATCAATGCATGCTGATGAACTTTTATCGTAGTTTATAGTTAGCCTATATGGAAACGAAAGTAGTTAACATTCAACCAGTTCTTTTTCATCAGTAGTATTATTTGTGATTTGAATTTTGTGAACAAGAGTTCCTCTTATGCCATGTTATAAGCTGGGTTTCGGATGCTTTCACTTTCGATTTCATGATCTTGTCAGGTTTTACAATAAAATATAATTGTCCTTTTCAAAATGAAAACAAAACAAAATGAAAAGTAAAACTAAACTTGCTGCCGGTGACAGTGCTTGCATGTTTTTCCCCCCCCCTACAAGAATACCAACATGTTCACCTTCTCTGGTTTAAGAATATTTTTATCGTAATTTTTGCTGAGCGCACCTTCTGCAATTAATAGTAAATATAACCAAAACAGGTTATTATAATTTTTATATGAATAATAAAATAAATAATAGAACTGTATAATTAAACTAAAATGATTATAGAATATGGTTTTTGTCATCTTCTGATTGGTCAACTTCAGATGGATCACCAAATCGTCTCGTTCAACCGCACATATGCCACGAATTTAAACCGACAGCATCCGATTTTTTTTTTTACATGTTTGAAAATTATCGGGAGGACGGGAGGTGCTCGTAACGTCTCGGATCGGCCCGTAATTCCTCTCACACGGTACGAGCTGCGACCATGTGAGCATCTGCGATTTTCTCCCGAGAGAAATAAAAATCGCCTGCGAGCTCGTACGACAGCAAAAATCGCACCGTGTACGCCCGCCTTTAGAGAAGTAGCTCCGGTTGGAATGTTCTTCCGCGGGATGTGTGCAGTTCTGTTTATTAACCGCTAGAGCGCCAAAAGTTATAGTGCTGCTAAGAGCATTTAATGAGGTTCCAAAACTACACAGATAGACGCGTTTAGAAGCTGGGAAAATAAATATATAACAACGAATGTTCTATTTAATTTAACAGTTCACCCAAAAAATCTGTAATCAAGTACTCACCTTCATGTTGTTCCAAACAGGATTTCAAGTACATATTTTAGTACTTCTTTTTCACCTGGGGTCAGTATTATGAATCCGAATTTTTATGTTTAAAGAATGATTCAGGTTAAATACACGTTAACAGCATAAATAACAAACGCATGTTAAGCAAACTTTGTTATTGTTGTTAAACATTGTTATTGAGCAAACTTACAATAATTGCTTAGTTTTTGAGTGAAAAAGAATTAGTGGATAATTTTGGCAATGTTCACTCAAAAACTGAGATGCATAAGCTCAGATCAATGAGGCCTAAGATCAATCAGTTCCAAAAAAGAAAAAAAAAAAATCTGTGCTAATTGAAAGAAATAAAAAGATTGAATCCAAGATTTGGTGATAATGTCAGATTTACAAGCAATTTTTAAAAGGCCGGGCCTTTTTGACCTGGGAACACTAAATTAGATAAAGCACAGCACAAGGGCTAGTGATGCATTGCATGGTTTAAAATATTTTATGATTTTTAAATGTTTGATGTTTATACTTATAATAGGACCTGGTCCTTTTATAAACAGCATTTCAGATGTGAACATGGTCATTTATTGCATTTGCAGCAGTTGCTGGACATTGGCGACAGGCTTATCATTCCCAATGAGTACACAGAGGAGAAGAAGACCTCAGGGATTTGGTGGAAGCAGCTGGTTGCCAGAGCAACAGTAAGACTGGTATCCAGGACAGGAAGCTTTGAAAACCTTGAAAGTTTTTTCTTATGCAAGTGCAAACATCTTTAGCATTTTTCAATATTTTGACTTTTTTTTTTTTAAGCAAATCTAGTCTGCTTTCTGTTTTAACTAGGGATGTAACGATTCACTCAACTCACGATTCGATTCACGATTTTGATTTCACGATTCGATTCACAATTTATTTATTTTTTTAACAAAATGAGATTTAAGACAAATTATAAATTAAATGTGTCCTTTTATTATTGCTTGGACAAAATGCTGCGCTTTTCTTTGTGAAATTGAAATATAACACTATAATAATATACTAATATAGCACTTGTATATTGTTGTTCTTTTGTTGGTTTTGATTGCTTCTATTGTCCTCATTTGTAAGTCGCTTTGGATAAAAGCGTCTGCTAAATGACAAAATTTAAATATA
>NW_015644008.1:185080-193634 GCF_001515625.1 Sinocyclocheilus rhinocerous
TAATATGCAAGTGCTATATTAGTATATTATTATAGTATTATATTTCAATTTCACAAAGAAATGTGCAGCATTTTGTCCAAGCAATAATAAAAGGACACATTTAATTTATAATTTGTCTTGCATCTCATTTTGTTAAAAAAATTAATAAATTGTGAATCGAATCGTGAAATCAAAATCGTGAATCGTTACATCCCTACATCTAGGACCAGCAAAACCAGCGCCATCTTTTCTACAGGGAAAAGGAGGCATAAAGGCCTTTTATACAGCCTACATATCCCCATATCCTGGCATAGGTCCATCGATCTTGCCATTTTATGAGGTACACGCACAAAAACACTCACACAGAAGCCAAGCTAGCAGTATTTTATAGCATCATACCTATAAATAAATATCTTGTAATGGAATCGGCTTACCATTTTATCTTTGGATTGTTTCATTTGTAATCGACTATCAATTGACTTGATATCACTGATGATATATTTTTGTGAGTACTAAGTATTATCTACAGTAGTTTAACCGGCTGAAAGTGTCCAAAACCGCTTTAAAACCAGCAAACATATCATCTAGGTAGGGATGTAACAATTAACCGGGAGCCGGTTGAAAATCGATTCAAATACGTGACGATTCAAATCGGTTGAGATGCTAAACAAATCACGATTCAATTAGGGGTAGGAGTTTATATGAATCCATGTCTGAGGGGAACTTACTGTCTTTAGAAAAGTGTAGATGGTATTTTTTTATTTTCATCTTGCCTCTGTATAATGCATATTAAAACAGTATTTTATAGCATCATACCTATAAATAAATATCTTGTAATGGAATTGGCTTACCATTTTATCTTTGGATTGTTTCATTTGTAATCGACTCCATTGGACTGTACTTCCACATCTCTGCTTGTTGCCTTATTGATTCGCTGTAATGTAATACACCTCTGTAATGCTCTGTCACTAAATCATACAGGAATATATGAGACTGTGTTTCAGATATTAACACTGACGGCCACTTGAAGAGAAGCTCTCAATGAGGATGATTGATTTATGGGTAGCACCAGTCTTTATCATTGTCATAAACCGTGGTGCTCCTCAACCATCACAAAAATCACATTAAAAACTACTTAAGTCTCATCAAATGCTCTTCATGGGATTGCAAATAATGCAATGAGCCTATAAATCGCTGTCTGGTTTTAATTAACATTAATGATAAAATATGTCACTTGCAGTATATATACATGGCAGTATATAAACAGTACACTATACAAACACCCTACTATTTAAAAAATAAACTGTATGCATTTTAGGAGGGAAATTATTGTTTTGCATTGCGCATCAAATTTCGTGTTAAAATCTCTGAATCTTTGGAAGTCTGATTAAATAATGAGCCAAGAATGCGTATACACTAGTCAACATTTGAAGTGGATCAAAACCTTTTATCAAAGTTGTCCTAAAACTAAAACGCGTTCTTGTCTTAGGACAACTTTGATGAACTTTTTTTGAGCCACTTCAAATGTTGACTACTGTACTCATTTATGCATATAAAGATATGGCAGAAATAGTAAGAGTTGTATGGTTGGATTCAAAAGTTTGTGTCAGCAAGTTTATAACATGTTTTTGAAATAAGTCTCTTATGCTCACCAAGGCTCCATTCATTTAATCAAAACAGTAAAAAAAAAAGTGATATTGTGAAATATCATTATAATAACTGTTTTATAAGATTTTAAAATGTAATTTTGTTTTCAGGAATCATTCTAATATGCTGATTTGATTAC
Source organism: Sinocyclocheilus rhinocerous (assembly GCF_001515625.1). NCBI lineage: Eukaryota > Metazoa > Chordata > Actinopteri > Cypriniformes > Cyprinidae > Sinocyclocheilus > Sinocyclocheilus rhinocerous. The sequence goes on from NW_015644008.1 coordinate 186,846, forward strand.
TTTGATAAAGAATATCTCTTTGGTTTTGAGACTTTAGTCTTTGCAACTTCAGGGATCTTATCTATGCACAATCAGCTTGTAACACTCCAAAGAGAAAGGAAAACTTGAAATCGCATCATATGACCCCTTTAATCAAAGTCAGTACTTTCTTTCCACCAGAGCCTTAAAAACCCATTTTTTGATACGCTAAAACACACTTTAGGCCTACTAACCCCGGTGTCCTCTTCCTGCCGGCCTGCGGGACTTTCTCCAGCATGTGCGGGCACTTCGCCAGTTCTCCCCGGGCACTGCAGTGCACCCGTATGCAGGCACAAGCTAGCTCTGTGCTCCCTGAGAGAATCCCTATCAGACACAGAGAGACGCTCTTTATGTCTTAATGGAGGACAAATCTGTTAGCGCAAGGCCGGTGTGCCTGCGTGAGCTCTTCACTGCTGTCACCCGAGCGCAAATGAAATGAATGGAGAGACTTTTAGAGAGGCGCTGAGCTGGCAGACGCTAGATGTGGAGATGTTATTGACTGTAGAAGTGCATTTAGATGAATAGTATAAAGAGGAAGAAGCCATTTCAAGTCCATCAGGCATTTTTTTGTGAAATGATTTAAGTAATTTGTACAATATTACTAGTCTACATTTCTACCTGCATTTATTTAATCAAAAATACTTTAAGAACAGTAATATTGTGAAATATATTTACAATTTAAAAGAACCGTTTTCTATTGTAATACAATTTAAAATGTAAATTATTATTGTGATGCAAAGCTGAATTTTCAGAATCAGTACTCCAGTCTTCAGTGGCACATGATCCTTCAGAAATCATTCTAATATGCTGATTTGATGCTCAAGAAACATTTCTTATTATTATTTATGTTGAAAAGAGTTGTGCTGCTTAATATTTGGGTGGAAACGGTTTACTTTTTTTCAGGATTGTTTAGAAAATAGAAAGCTCAAAAGACCAGCATTTATTTGAAATAGTCATCTTTTGTTAATTATAAATGTCTTCACTGTCACTTTTGATCAATTTAATCCCTGATCCCAAACTTCTAAAGTAATGCTCACCCTCATGTCACCCCCAAACCTCCAGTATGACCTTTTATTTCTGTGAAACACAAAAGGAGAAGTGTATATAAAGATACACTTAGGGGTCAAAAAAGCCTCTGACGTTCAGCCAATTGCATTTAATATAAATGTAAACTATAATATGCTTCATTTACTTGCAAATAACATGCAATTAAGCGTTCGAAAACATTAGTTTGCATTACAATAAGCACCCCTTTTAAAAGTATGCTGAAGTATATTTGTTTTTCACAAGGGTGTCCCTTTAAAATACAGACCTTTAGCATATGTAATAATGTTATGAATGATTGATTGTCTAAATGTAAACTGAATCGAGCCTATTCTTTACAAAAAGGCTGCTTTGTATTGTTCAGCATCCCTGGATAAAGCAGGCCAGCCATCGCTGAGATCTCACTAGTGGAGGATTCTTTGGACTGTACTTTGGCATTTTCCCAAACTTCATGAAAGCCACTCCAGCTGTTCGCAGGATTAAGAAATTCAAAATAAGGGTCATTTACTGTCTGTGTCCTTTTTTTCCCCTGAATGTCCTAAAGCAACAAGCAAAGGAAATAACATAAGTAACACCAGAGTAATACAGTGCTAATGCAGAGGTACAAGTGCAAACTTGTATTTTGTACAACAAAAGTTAAGAGTGTGTTTTTTTGAGGATCGCAGTGGAGTTCAGGAGTTTGTTCCACCACCAAGGAATGTATGATACAGTATATACTAAATGTTTAAGGTGGAATTCACCACTTTTAGTCCATTAAGTGGCATTTCACCCTCTCTCTGGTATTCAGAATTAGGATGCTTATCCTACTGCACGTTTAAGACTTTGAATGCAAAATGATCTCATTAACTGAATAAGAAAAAGTGTATACACTGGTAACTGTATGGTACATCAAACTCTAATCCCCCCCCCAAAAAAAGTAAAAAACAAGTAAAATCCTGTTTTCCATAAAACATAGATCCTAAAAGTACAATATTAAACAGCAAAAAGTAAGATTTTGACCACTATTAAGGATAGTTCACCCAAAAATGAAAATTCTGTCATCATTTATTCACCCTCATGTTGTTCCAAACCTATGAGTTTTTTTATTCGGCTGAACACAAAAGAAGATATTTTGAAGAATGTTGGTAACCAAACAGCCATTGACTTTCATAGTATTTTTTTTTCCACACTATGGCATTCTTCAGAATATCTTATTTTGTGTTCAACAGGAGAAGAAAAAAATCAAACAGGTTTGTAACGTGAGGAAGAATAAATGACCATTTTCATTTTTGAGTGGACTATCCCTTTAAGGGATTTTTCTCCATAATGTGCCAATATTAGAAACATGCCTCCTTTTTCATTCTTACAGTGTTAGAGTCACCAGTTCTGTCTCCAAACACTCTCAGCCAGATGACGGTGAACCTTTGCTCTATAAACTGTATCAGCGCTGTAACTGCATCTCACTGTGTGTTCATTGTGAAGCGTGCGAGCTCAGATTGTCTGAATAAGCCTTGAGCACAGTGTTTCCAGGCAAACCCTGAATGCCAGTCGGAGGGTTGCCATGGCAACAGAGTCGGGCCAACTGCACTTTGGAATGCCTGAAGACCCTGAACACTTCAGCTGTGCTGAACATCTTATCTGGTAACCAATGTCATTCTTCTGTGCATTGATATGAGAATCTCTCATGACCACTTTCCCTGAAAAATGACACGTCATATAACAAAATAAATAACAAATTAGATCTCTTTAATATCTCGATAGATTCTCTGTCAACAAAGAGATGAATTAGCAAGCAAAAGGAGACTTTGCTTTGAGAAAAACAACCCAGTAAGCTTAAATGTCTCCTCTAGAAATTTCTAGAACATCTCAATGTCACGCACTGTACTCCGTTTTCTCTCGTCTACTTTATTTAATTGAAACCCCTGAGAAGAGTTATGCAAAAGAAAGTTGTGTCAGTAAGACATTTGCATTTGCTTCCTTTAGTTTGATTTTAATGATTTTTCGACGTTTAAATAAAACAAAGATTATTGGAGTACATTTTACAAGAAAATACAATTTCAGTCAACTTCAAAATTTCACATTTAATGTGTAACCTGTCGCTTCTTAGTAATTATTTGTGAAAATTAACTAGCAATTTCTGAGTGAAAATTGTTTCAAGTCCTACACCAATTTTTTCAGTGATGTTGGGTATTTAAAAAAAAGAAAGAAATGTTAAGTATTCTAATAAAGATCTTTATTCAGTTTTAAATAGGCCAACAAACTGTAAAAATACATACAGGTCAATAAAATGACAAATCAGCTCCTTGTGTGCATTTCAGCCTCTTGGGATACGGTTGTAAATTGTCCTCAAAACAATATGGAACAGATGGATGACTTGTAGGTGTGAAAAAAAAAAAAAGTACTTTTGTTGTCGGTAGGTTTTTTTCTTTTTCCAGATTGGTTGATCCTGAGAGTCAGTCGGTATGAGATCAAATTCAAATCAGAGACGGATGCCAGCATTCACCAGCCTCCAGGAAGCGTAAAAGGAAAGTTTCAATCATGATATTACAACGTAGGACGTGCTTTCAATTCATGGAGCGATAATGCAAAAGAGACGGTGCAAAAAAAAATCATTCAATAGTCCAGAAAGTCACCCTGCATCCCAAATAAAACAACAAATGCTTCAGTGATTAAATAAGATTGACTTAGGACAACACAGGAATATCAGCATTGCTTAAAATAAACTCAGCTTAACAGAAAAGATAACACCCACTCGTCAACATACCCGATTAAGTCTGACTATATTGATTTTCTGACAAGCTGCAATATCTTGGAACAAAGAAATACATAATTTCAATAATTAAAGTGACACTATCAGTTAAATAACGCAGATTTTAAGCACATTATAGAATTCAGGCCTCAGCAGTTTGCATTTTTACATTGCAAAATGATTTTAATATCAACTTATCATCCTTTATTTTTTTTTGCTTAGGGCTTCTTAAAGAGATAATTCAACCAAAAATGAAAATTCTGTCATTTACTTAACCTCATTTGTTCCAAACCTGTATTTTGAAGAATGTTGATTTGGTGACAATTGACTTCCATTTCTCAAAACATCTTATGTTTCAAAGAAGAAAGTAAGTCATACAGGTTTGGAATGACAGGAGGGTGAGTAAATGAAGATAGAATTGTCATTTTTTGGGTGAACTTTCCCTTTAACGTAATTACTACTCAAATGAAGGGTGAACTCAAACCGTGCCCCCAAAGTTGTAATGTTTTATTGCTGGGCTGCTCAGATGTGCTTGAAGGCCAAAAAAGTGAACGTGGGTCACTCTAAGAAAATTAAAAAAATCAGTAACAATCAGCGTGATTCAGCACAAAGCCTCATTCAAAGAATCACTCCTCAATTCAGTCAGGCTCGTTTTTTTTTTTTTTGTCCTTTTTGAAGTAACTTTCACAGAGCTATCTGAAAGCACAAAGCAAAGAAATAATAAAAGAACAGACTGGAGAAAAGCCTGAAGGCCAGCACAATTATGACACGGAGGGAAAACAACATAATTCTTATTTAAAAAAAAACAAAAAAAAACAACGAAATCTCATTTAAGTCCTTTAAGGAAACAAAAATGGCCATCTGAGTGAGTGTAAATGCAGGGCGCATGCCTTAACGTTTCCTCTTTCGGGGTGATGCTGATGAAGCCGAGAAAGAAGATGGTAATGGGAATGTTGTCATGATTCCTCGTTTCCGGAGTCATCCTCGTCATAGCAACAGTCCTCGCCATCCTCATCCTCCAAGTCCTCATCATCATAGTAATCGTCATATAACAGGTCGGACCCCTCGTCTGGTGCAGGGGCGCGTGTGCGAATGCAATACTCCGCCAGGGTGGTGGGGACTTTTACTCCGTCCCGTTCTGCCTCGGCTTTAGTGGCCAGAACCTGTTTTCTGTAAGACACACAAACACATGCAATGGAATATTTGGCTTTCAAATCTTCAGGCTAGACTTCAATTGTAAATACATTAACGTTAACATGTTTTCCATTTGCTTTTACTGCTATTACAGTTTGTGGTAATCCATGCCATGCCACAGATTCTGCCCAAAGACATTAACTTTGCTCACAATGCAGATTTACACAGCTGAAATATTAACCATGTAGCTTCCATAAGACCCATCTGTCTCAGGCAGTGGGACATATTGACATTTTATGTTATATTAGTTCTTCATATGAATTGTTGCCCTGAGGTTTCAGGCTCAGAAATAAACAAGTCAAGTCAAATTTTCCAACTCAGATGGTTGAAAACATGAATTGCAACATGCAATAGACTGCCAAGAGGAGATGAACAGTCACTCGTGTTTCAGTGACTCATTCAACCACAGGAGGGCACCGCTGATCCAGAAAATCCACTAGCTGTTGCTTTTCACCAGGCCTTCTGATAGAGCCATGAAAACGTAACCAGCATTAAACAAATAAACATTGAGCACAGCTGAACTCTTAAAGGAGTCATATTCTGTATTTTTGCACAATCATTAATAGGGATGGAACGATTACCGGTTTCACGATAAAATGCCCTGACGGTTAGTATTATCGTTTAAAATTTAATTATTAATATTACCTAATGATTTCTGCGTATTCCCGGTCTTTTCCTTTACTGTCTCTCCATTTGCGGTACATGACGGAGGCGTCCACGTTGGCTGGAGAAAACGTGTTGGGTTCGTTCAGTAGAGAGATGACACTCAACAGTATAGTTCTGAAACACACAAACAGACACTCGATGTTATAATGCCATTACCTTAAAGCTCATCAGTTGCAAAGCTGCTTTGTGTTGCATTTTCCTTAAGATTCCAAGAGATTTTACACAAGAGGATCAGTCTTTATCTATTGCTTACAGCTACACCGATGCACTCACATTTGCAGTAGGGGCGTACAGTATTTTCAGTGACCAATTTGGCAAGAAAACAACAGTGTTCACTTGGAAAGTAACTTATTTTGAAGTACTGTTTGCATAATCATTCTTATAGTCATTGAGTGTCAAAGTGTTTTGAACTTAGAAAATAAATGATGTAGTCCAAAATACATTTTCAACAATTTAGAGTGAAACCTGTATAATTAAAAATAACAGCAACAACAACGATCATTATTATTATTATTATTATATTAATCGTGCTATAATTATCATTTAGTGTTATGATATACAATTAATTTGAATATTCATGTGATATAATTATTTTAGTTATTAATAGGTCAAAACCAGAAATAAAATAGCTGGTTCTACACATATTCTACACATACCATAGCTGGTTCTACAAATATATATATATATATTTTTTTTTTTTTTTTTTTTTTTTTTTAAAAAAGTACAATGGCAAGGTTGAGCTGAGCTCACATACTACTCACACTTTGAGGATCACAGTATGAGGATTGTGTGATGTCACTGATCATCGCATGATCTCACATGTTAACTGGGAAACATACCTGACAATAAAGCTAATTCTGATTGTGATCTCCTGATCTCAACCACATTGAGCATACATTTCACTTGCTGAACACAAAACTAAAGGCAGAAAGACCCACAAACAAACAACAACTGGAGTCAGCTGCAGTAAAGGCCTGGCAAAGCATCACAAAGGAGGAAACCCAGTCTCTGGTGATATCCAGACTTCCAGACTTATGACAATCATTGCTTGCAAATGATTCTCAACAAAATATTAAAAATGAACATTTTATGTATGATTGTATTTATTTGTCCAATTACATTTGAGCCCCTGAAAATGG
>NW_015644008.1:193692-208701 GCF_001515625.1 Sinocyclocheilus rhinocerous
AAATTTTACATATATCAATATTTAAAAATTTGCTTTTTTGGAAAAAAACAAAACAAAAAACAAAACATGATCTGGATAGAATAACTTTTCTTACCATGTACATACAAATTGTTTACTGTAAAATTAAAACTAGCTCAAAAAAATTATCTAGACATAATGATCACTAACAAAAAAGGAACACGGATACCAATATAAAAACATGAAATATTAAACATGAAAATTATACAAAAAGTGCAATCTACAATATTTTGAGGTTGTTGCAACAAAGCAAGTTCTTAAGTGACACATTACAAAAACAACTGGGCAGATGTATTAGTTTGCAAGTCTTACTGCACAGATCTATTCTGATATATAGTACCAGATTTTTTCACATTTGTTTTGCACTCAAAATAATTCATTAAAAGGAACATCTGAGCAGGGGAACACAGTAGGCTTTTACAGTGTAAACCATGCAATATTCAGTCTGGGGTCAAAATATGCCCATCTCTCTCTGTGTGCAGCGACAGGTGCTCTTCAACAACACAAATGATTAACAGGAGCTTCCTGGAAGACACTAGCTTTTCCACCGAAGCACAAAGCCCAGTGAAACATGATACCAGACTAACAAGAGCACAGATCAGACTCGGGGGAGGAAACACACAAATACACTGATCTCCACTGAGATGCTTTCCATAAAGGCAAGCAACAGGAAACTCTGAACACAAAACCAGCCAGGTCACTCTTCCTATAATTCTGTTAGCGGGAAAATATGTGATCACTCTTTGTGACAACGACTACTAAAAAGCTACTGCCTATGTATCCCTGAGGGGGACATTTATTTAAAAACCAACCATTTCTCTGTGGAATGTGGTCTGAATAAGCTGCAAAGTGGACTAGACTATATGCTGATAATCAAAAAGGTCTGGCTGTTAGAGATTCCTTCATACCTGACGTTCTGTGTGGGGTTCCACCTCTCTGAGGGAAGCTCTCCGCTCTGTGGATCATCTACTGGAGGATGCAGAATGGAGATACACACGTCCCCGTTCTGTGAAAGCACAAAGAGATTCATCAATCACACGATCATAATGCTTTCATGAAGCAAAACAAGCATCTGAGTGAACCCCTCGCCTCCACACCACTGCTGTGAGTACTCGAGTCAGAGCGAGATGTGTGACAGAGAGATAAGGAGAAACAGCCTGTCAAAACTGAAAGACGATCTCTGCAGAACAGAGAAAAACTCGCACTGGACTCTGAAAAGGCCTTATGCATGTAATGCATACATATCCAATTTGAGGAAATATAGTGGTGCATGGGGTAGGTGGTTTGACTACAAACTTAAATCAGAGTATTGTTATATCACGGTAATTGTATATATATATATACAGTGGGGCAAAAAAGTATTTAGTCAGCCACCAATTGTGCAAGTTCTCCCACTTAAAAAGATGAGAGAGGCCTGTAATTTTCATCATAGGTATACCTCAACTATGAGAGACAAAATGAGAAAAAAAAATACAGAAAATCACATTGTAGGATTTTTAAAGAATTAATTGGTAAATTCCTCGGTAAAATAAGTATTTGGTCACCTACAAACAAGCAAGATTTCCGGCTCTCACAGACCTGTAACTTCTTCTTTAAGAGGCTCCTCTGTCCTCCACTCGTTACCTGTATTAATGGCATCTGTTTGAACTCGTTATCAGTATAAAAGAACTTTTTTCCCCCACTGTATATATATATATATATATACACACACACACACATTTACAGGAAGTACAACTATATATATATATATATATATATATAGTTGTACTTCCTGTAAATTCAACCCAAACATTTTTATATAATTACATTACCATGTAGTAATGCTCTTTTTAATAATAATCCAATAACAAAAGCATCAATTAAATGTCTTGTAATTAAATGCTTTGTAAATAAAACATACTTCATCTAACTTGATTACTGCCTTTTTATCTGTAACTTGGTGAACTCAAACCAAAAAACAAGATTATTTATAACAAAACGATACATTAGGTATCAATATTATAAATAATAGATGAAAAACTAAATGAAAATTGCCTTGGCAATCATCTGAAATAAAATAACTAAGGTGAAATACTAAAATTACTAAATCATAAATAAAAATAGTTAAATTAAAATCAAAATGAAAACGGAAAATATAAAAATAAAGGCTAATTCAAAACATTAATAAATAGTATAATAGGAAATAAGCTTTGTGTCTTTATACATTAATGAGCTATGTTTAAAAACAGTTAAGAAATATGCACATCTGTGAACGTACATCAGTTGAATTCAATATTAATGTGGCAAGATGTGCATGGCAACCATAAACAACATACCGTTACACTACATTTATATCAGAACACATGGTGGCGATGTGTCCAAACGAATAAATAAAAATAATGCGCATTATAAATCAACAAAGCTGTCTACACTACAAGCGTTCGTCATGATCCACTCTGGTGTGTCTCCAGCACACCACACACATTACCTGTGATATACATTTTCAAAAATGATTGAAACAAATCAAACAAAAATGATTGGCAAATTGTAACTTTTTTACATTTTTGCACGCACTAAAAATCCACATGCCATCTTTTGGGAAAAGAAATGTGTGTGCCAAATATAATAGTCTAATACCAAATATAGACCTAAGAGTCCTACACTGAGAACAATATTAATTAAAATACAAGATTGAAAAGAATGAAGTTTGAATTTGAAAATGAATTTAATACACAATGTCAGAGTTTGTTTAGATGTTTATATTTATTAGATATTTATAAATATAAATGTTATAGAACCTCAAATATAAGCATAACTAAATGAGTAATACTAGTGCTTTAAATATTTTTGAATTACTTAATTTTCAGTCTGTTCTTCACACACACACACACACACACAACAGAATATAATGCATGATTTGTAGAAACCAATTTTATGACGGTATTAATCCTTTTTGGATATCAGACAGTCCACCCAGGAGTTCACTGAACAGAAAAAACGCAGAAGGTTAAGAAAATAATGACAGATCTGTGCAGTGGCTTTTGCCATTGCTATGCTTAGAATTTCAAACACACCACATGACCTAATGTTTTTCAGGTCACAAACAGGCCTGAACTGCAGGTGAACCACACCGGTCTGTGCCTGGTGGTGTGAGTTACAGTTCCTCATTTTTAAGAGTTCAAATAATGTGCTTGGCTTACTTTCTTATTTGAAACAGTGCAACTATTTATAATCAATCATATCAAGAGCTCATATAATGTGTTGCTTTTCATTTCTGTTCAGTGGCACTAGCCATCATACAAAAGCCCCGTTCACACTAGCAGCGACTTTTGTCCATATAATCTAAATCTAAATTAAATCCGTACATACAAACAAAAATGAATGAGAAACAGAGCCTACTTTCTTCCATTGCGTTTATCTACGACGCTGAGAGGAGAACGATCACATGAGCTCTACCGTCTTCTTTCCTATTGGCTGTCGCTCTTCATTTGCATAAAGTTGAAGGATTCTGAAGTTTGTCGTGTCGCTGGACACGCCCCATCCGGTCGCCAACGGCCGCTGTCGCTCACTACCGCTCGTGTCGCCGGAAATCGCCAGCTCTCCATTGAAATGAATGGGAGTGTGTCGCTTTGCTGTTGCATGTCGCTTGTAGTGTGAACGGGGCTAAAGGTTTGCGTTTGCCTGGTGCATTAACACAGGGCTTAACTGAGAAGGAAATTAGGAAGTCCAGAACAACAGACAAGCCACGTGCCACAGTACACATCGTGAGGGCTGAAACAATCCTCTTACCTCATAGATGTTGGGGTGCCACATCTTGGTGAGGAATCTGAATGTGGGTGGGGAATAGGGGTAATCGATCGGGAACTTGATGCGAGCCTGCAAAACAAGACAAAAACAATGGTCATGACTAGGGCTGTGTGATATGACGATATATATCGGATGGATGAAATAAAAAGTCTATCGTTTCATATTATGCTCTATTGTTTATTTCATGGTGTCTAGATGACTGCGATCTTTACACGCCACCACGGGGCGTGAAGTGGAGACAGAAGCAGGTGGAGAACGACCAGCCAAGACAAAAAACGAGGAGCTCGTTCCTAAATGAGGGACTACATCTGTAGTAGGGATATGGCGGTATCAAATTCTCACGTTGCGATTAATTGCTAATGCTTTTATCACGGTATACGGTATTATCACGATATTGAAATTTTGTTTTTAAAAAAGTGCTGTCATAATACAGTATAACAGGTTTAATAACTTTTTTCTTATTTAAGTCTTTGTTCATGTTAGCTCACTAAATAACACAGTTGCAACTTTCAATTTTAACAACGTGTTGTTAAATATTGTAATTACCTAAGATTAATGAATGTTCAGAAGAATTTTGCATGGACATGCGTTTTTAAGCGCTGCAGTTTTAAAACAACCAATTTAAGCCGCTGAAACACAAACAACAGAGCTATATGCGTGCGCCGTCTCTGTTTCTGTGTGAGAGGAGCGCACATTTTTTTTCTGCTTTATTGGCTTTGAACAATTACATAAACACACTTATATGCGTCAGAATCCCCGTCTTTGCAAGTATCCTCATAAACACAGTGATTTAGGTCTTAAGAGAGAGTAAACAGCTGAAAAATTGGATCCGGACTTCGGTCTTAAAGGGGAAGCTGTCCAATGTTCGTCCTGTCTGCCATTCATATTAATCAAACAAAAGTGAGAAGAAAATCTACATCTAATGTATGTATAGAATCTATACCTAATACACGTTAATTATATCTATCTATCTATCTATCTATCTATAGATATAATTAACACCGTGAAGACTAATTCATTTACACAATGTGTATGTAGCATTTCTTATTTTAGTTTTTTGTCCTATTGCTTACAAGTAGTTTCTTATCCTTATTTCATCATTGACTGTTTATTTATCTTCAGTGAGCTTGAGGTTTTTTTGTCTCTTTTTAGGCTTGTATTAGTTTGATATCAACATTGGTGATAAGGATTATGAAAATTCTATGGTATCTAGGGATGTAACGATTACCGGTTTGACGATAAATCATGATAAAATTCCCCACGGTTAGTATTACCATTTCATCTTTTAATTATCATTAAAACCATATTAGATTACCGTGATTTGAACAACTCGCAATAAATAAATACTGCCCAGCATAAAGCACAGTTTTAAGTAACAGTTTCACGTGCGCACAGAGCGCAGAGTAGTTTCGTTTTGAGTGAAAACAGGGCGGAAAAGCTGGGAGGTATTAAAAGAGTGCTAAGGGAATTATACAAATGAATACATGAATTAATTAAATATATGAATGTACCTCTGAAGGTTCTGATTGTCTTCAGAAAAGAATCGATGGCATTTTGTTTTCATCTTCGCTTCTGTAATACCTAAAGGAAGTGTTCTTAATTGCAATACTGCTTTGTCCGCGGAGGTTACGGGAAACAGTTCTAATTCAGTTTTTCCATAAGCGCCACCTGCTGTCAGCGAGTGGATTTACAGAGACTTATATTTACATTCAGCCTGTGTGCAGTTTCTGTCTGGCCAAAAACAGACCGAATTTGCATGCCCTGCTGTAAATTTTGACCGGTTGATGAAAAACAAGCTTATGTGGATTCTACACATTTAAACAATTCAGATAAGTTATCTAGAATTCTTTATGGAGCAGACATAATACATATAATAATTTATTAATCAATTATCATTTTGACATATCTTTTCTTTAAAGGCTGAAATGTGAGGTGTTTTTTTATGTTTTTATTAAACTTTTTCAAAGCTTTATTTGAACATTTACATTAGATATTTCAACATGCTATTAAACTGTTGTCAGTCAAGTTGTCATTTAAAATCCGAACATCATTGGTAATGTTATTGTTTTAGTGATTATGCAAACAAAAAGTCATTTTATTTGTTGTTTGTTGATTTTTAAATATAAAACTTGGTGAAGTGATTTATGTGTCGGTACTTTTTTAACATCTCCAGCACATTTTAACAATACCGTGATAATACTGATAACCGTGATAATGTTGGTCACTATAATCGTGATAAGAAATTTTCATACCGTTACATCCCTAATGGTATCAAAGATTTGAATATCATAAAAACCTTTTTAAAAGAAAAAATATATATATATCGTGATATAAGATTTTGGTCATATCGCCCACCCCTAGATGACTATCAAAAGACACTTCGACCCATGCATGTTTTTTTTTATTTATTAAGTATTATGGCTAAATTGGTAATGCTTTCAGCTGCCAATAAGGCTGTTTTCACATTTGTTTCATTGTTTGGTCTGAACTAAAGTTTGATTTCAACCCCCTCACCCGCTGGTCTCTTTTCACATTGTACTTGTGTTTGTCTGCAACAGATGTAGCACGCGTGATGTGAAAAATGCAAGCTGCTTTCTGAAGGCAATTTATTTAGAGACATGCAACCATGAGAAATGCATAACATCAAAATGAGGGTTTTCAAATTTTGTGAGACCTCCAAATATTACTATCCCCTTAAAAATGACCCCCTTCCTAAAATATGAATCAGCAGCTATGCATTTACGTATAAAAAATCCATAAAAATAATAAAAATATGTAATATATTACCTGATAAATATATTCAATTTCTATTAAAATGTTATTATTTTCTTTCTACCCACCACTGTTCTACAGGTATAAATCTGAAGAAACTGATTTCTCATAAGTCTTTAGAAAGCAGAATGGTACGGTAAATATGTAGTTTTTTTAAAGAAAGTTTTTAATATTATTATTATCATTATTATTATTACTACATTTATTTTACACAGCCCACATTTTCCTAAAGCAAACAACCAACTCTGACATGAAATGGACTTGGTCTGCCCTAGTGTGAAAGCGTTTTACCCTGTTAAAAACCATTCTTCAGACCTCAACTAAAACCGAAAACAACTAGGTTAAACAGCCGTTACGCAAGAGATATGCCCTCCACCTCAATTCAATACAGACCTAATTATTTTCAAGTCTTGTGGCAAATTTAAAAAAAAAAACATTTGCTTATATTCAAATACATTAAGTAAAAACATGTGATGGCAGGTTTGAGATCAGTGATGCCAAATGGAATTATTATATTTATAAGAGACAATGAGATTCAAGAACTACAGCAGAGGAAAGGATTTTTAGTCAAAAACAAGTTCAGTTTCATATCATTCATCTCGAAAAACCATTATATGGTTTCTGAAGACCTGAAATACAGCACATACAATAAGATTCAAAGTTTGGGTTTGGTAAGATTTTTTTTAATGTTTTTGAAAGAAGACTTTTCTCTTCCAAGGCTGCATTTATTTAATCAAAAATACAGTAAAAACAGTAATATTGTGAAATATTATTACAATTTAAAATAACTGTTTACTACTTTCATTTATTTAAAAATGTCATTAATTCCTGTCATGCAAAGCTGAATTTTTAGCATCATTACTCCAAATTTTAGTGTCAAACAACCCTTCAGAAATCATTCTGATTTGGTACTCTTATTAAACATTTCTTATTATTATCAATGTCAAAACCATAATTTTTTTTTTAAATTCTTTAAAGAATATAAAGTTCAAAAGAATATCATTTATTTGAAATGGTAATCTTTGAATATAAATGGCTTTACTGTCACCAATTTAATGCATCCCTGCTGAATATCAGCAATAATTTCTTTAAGAAAAAAATCTTTTGAACAGTAGTCATATGGATGAATTCTATGGTGGTTTTGGTGACACGACAGAATCCATCAGCACTTCTCCTTTTGTGTTCCAAGGAAGAATGTCAGTTGTAAAGGTTACAACCATATGGAAATGACATAATATTCATATCTGGGTGAATTGACCTTTGAAAGAAAGCATGTAACCATTCCTGATAAGTTAGGCACGACTGGTTTCAAGTTCTTGGCCGACTAAGAGATCTTGAAAATGTGCCAGCAGAATACTCAAGAGAGCCTTAACATTGTTGTTCCTGCGAACAGACAAAGTGTGTGAATAATTTCCCCTTTCAAACAAAGAAGCAAGTCTCTGTCATGCAAATACACGCTCCACTGATTTATCCTCAAGCAGTGAGCAGTTACGGGTATGAGTACCAGGCCTTCGGGCTTCGCTAGGCTCGATAGTTCAGTTCGTCTGACATTAATCAGGTTTCAACACGAGCTCACATTCTGACACACCAGTAAACAGTGACACCACTGTATCTGCCAAACCCACTGTATGTGTGTATGAGTGAGTGCTCTAGCTGTAAACAAAGGCAAGAAAAGTCATTGACCTACTTCAAATCGCTTCACAACAGTCCTTCCTTTATAATCTGGAGAGGAACTAACACGAAGATGAATAATTCAATAAAGCTTCTGACATTATTAAGGTCATTAATTATAAACCATTCGGACTGGTGTGAAGGAACAGGTTTATCTGCTCTGGCGGAATGGGGTGAGACCTCCTTACAATCATCCTTCATTGTCATTATTCTATTTTTATAATTATCATAATAACAATAAAACAGGTCAAACGTGATGTCAACAACTAATACCAAATAAATGGCCCCTAACAAGTGTACGGAAGGTCATGAATGTGACGTTTTCAAAAGTGTAGGCTAATTGGTTTTGACAGATGCCTGCATTCAGTAGAATTGGAAATTATCACAAACACTTAGGCATAAATAATTGTTGTTTTGTTTTGTTAATAATTATCATTATTAAGTTAATAATGAGTATAAATGTAATCATTCAAATCAGTAATGAGCTTACAGCAAGCTTAAAGTGTATTGATACTATGAGATCAAATAAGATTACATTTGATTGTAATATTAAAAATATTCTTCGTACAAAGTCATGTAAATCAGCTCACCCTCCATCCATCAGAATCACAATGAGTCAATGAGGAACAAAGAAACCAAACAAATGAGCTCCATTATCCTCAACAAAGACCCCAGAATCTCATCAAACCGACAAATGATAAAAAAACACAAGATCATAATCAGACCTTAAATCAGTCAAAACCCTTAATTATATCCAAATTCGTCTGATGAAAACAGACACAGTGGCACATAAGGAGATGCAGCTATCTAGAGCTGGTTCCAGTTCTAAATATAGACCACAGCCATCTGTTCCTAAAAATAACACACATTTACCCCTTACAAACCAGCCTCATTCCTTACCTTGAAATAGCCCCCTTCATAGTGAGTGTTTGGGGGTCCGAAAATCGCCACTTCCCAGTTGTAGAGATCAGCTTCATCCACTAAAGTGATCTTGAAACCCTCCACTGGTTCCTCCTGTAGAGACTTCATCTCCAGCATCAAAGCTTTCTGTGAGCTGGCGACCTGAGTACTGCTCTGCTGGGCCATTCCTGCTTTATTTCTACCCAACTAGACTCAAAAAGTGGGCTTTGTTACTCAAAAGGGGCGAAAAGATGTGATGAGGCAATGAAAGCTGTTTTTCTTTGTCTGGAGTTGCTAGCTTAGCGAGGAAATGACAATGTCCTCAAAAAAGAGACTATTTTCGATCAAATAAAAAGTGTTTTAGCTATAAAGCATTATAAGTGTTTTTTTTCGTCGTCCATGGAAGTAAAAAAAGGTTGTTTGGTTGTTTATACGCAGGGTTTTGCCAGTCAGAAAAATAAATAATCGCGCTCCGGGTTTGTTGTTTTTTTCCGTAGCTGAAGGCTAGCCGTGAAAATCCACTTCGACTCAACACTAATCCTCTCTAACGGGAGGTTTTCGTTAAATAAGTAAATTCAGATGACTGAATGTACACAAAGAAAGTCTACGCTTGAATTGTGTGCCAAGCTGATCCGTCGAGAAGCAAAAATTGGCGTGAACTAGTAAACGTGAAGGAGAGTGGCGAGTTATGAGTCGATGTCCTGAATGCGTCTTTCCTCAATTCCAATGGGGTCGCGGTGCATCATGGGTACTGAAGTTTTACACGCACACTTTACACTGTAAACATACCTTCATTAACTGACAACATTCCAGTTATTTGACTAATACCAACCCCTCTTATAATTAGTCTAGCTAAATAATTAGCTAACAGTTTCACTGATTGTGTTATGTATGCATATATTAGCCAATTCGTTATATTATTTATATTATTTTTCTAGAGTGGGCCTCTCTGTAACACACCTTAAGTCTTGACTAAAAGGTTTATTTAAAATTTTATTCTGTTATTGCCCAGAAAAAATGTATTGAACACAAGTAGACAATATGCTCAAATAAACCAAACACATAAACCTTCATATCATCCATTTATCCCAAACAAAGACAGACAAAACTCATCAAATTCACATCTGATGAAAAAACAGGTCATGTCGTGATTAAATCAGCCTTTAAAGCAATCATAGATCTGAATTATATCAATATATCAGAAATTCAGTTATGCAACACTGTTACAGAACTCTATAAGGTGAAACTAAAGTTTGATTTAAATTTCGAATGAATACTTTTCTTTGTTCACAAAATCTGTTTTTGTTTCTAATAGAAAATCAATCCTAAAAGAACCTATTTAGATAAAATAAGAGTTCTCATTTTTTGATCATAGAGCACTTAGGTTTACAAAGTTTTTTTTTTAAAAACTCTTTTCAGGAAATATTTCCCTTTTTGTATCAATAAAAGAAAATATATGTTTGTTATTCAGCATCTATCTCATATGCTGTTTATTTGGCTCCAGTGAATGTCCAGGAATGTCTAATCTAGTTAACAGACTGCCTCTCTTACTCTGATTATATGGCTGTTTATTATTAATCTCTGTTACATATCAATCAAAACTACTGACTTTTGTCCAGAGGTAAGGCAGTAACAATAAAAGTCAACCAAGATCAGCTCCATATGTTGCCATATACATGCATTTATACATGCCGATTAGGGAAATAACAATATTGATCTATTCAATCTAAATCTAAATTCAATCTAAAGGCACATTAGATCAATCATCATTACTCTTATGTTTCTCTTCATGTGGAAGAGCCTGAAGCAACCATCTCTCTGACGTCTCTCCTCCTGATATACTCCCAGTTATCTGATACAAACACTGGATAGGCTGATGGGATAGTCAAAGGACAGTCTGTTAGTCCCTGATGATAATGTTTGCAGTTAAGCTTTGACGTTAAGGAATGTATTACACATCAGTACATTTGTCAGTAACATGATCTGTGGATCGTATTGTAGGATGCTTTTAATATATGCTATATATATAAAAACATATTTCCAGATGTATTTTTTATATATGTAAAAATTTTTTATGATAATTTAAATCTGTTGTCATCAGAGAAACTGAGCAAAAAGAGCAAAAACAAATATTGAGTCTAAAATGTACCGTAATTATTATTATGAACTATTTTGTTTGAAATTGTTATATAAATATTTTGAAAAAAACAAAACACGTCACTCTTATTTGTGTGATATTGCTTAACTATTTTTTTGCCCCCATATCTTAACTTATTTACCTTTTTCATATAGCCTATATTTTTTACTCTAGCCGGCAAAGCCAATGCTACTTTGTATTTAATAGATTAAAAAAAAAATTAACCCAAAGCAACACACACTTGTTGCTGGTAGAGTTTTACTCAAGGGCTCAATGCTGATAAAATGTAATTCAAGGACTCTGTGGGTCCTGAATCAACCTTATCAAGGCTCAACCAACAACATTTGTGGAAAATATCAGTAATTAATA
Source organism: Sinocyclocheilus rhinocerous (assembly GCF_001515625.1). Classification (NCBI taxonomy): domain Eukaryota; kingdom Metazoa; phylum Chordata; class Actinopteri; order Cypriniformes; family Cyprinidae; genus Sinocyclocheilus; species Sinocyclocheilus rhinocerous. Next base: position 205,346 of record NW_015644008.1, read on the forward strand.
GCCCTATAAACCACATTACAGAAATGCATCTAAATACACGTGTCACGTTATAACATTTGCTACTCAAGATGAATATGAGTGCACAGCAGTATCTTGGGAAAAGCCCCATTATAAAATAATTTGCACATATGTGAATATACATTATTTAAACATATCTAAATTGAACTGTCATATAAAGATGTAAAATTTAAACCTGGTTATAATGCAGCTAAATAAATAAATCTCTACATCAACGTAAAATATTTGACTTTTATATTGGTGGATGATCTTATATTTATTTCTGTCACATCTGAAGTTGCATTGAATGGGTCCTATTAAAACAAAGTCTTAGACAGAAATTAATTGTTTAATCTTCATCTCACATTAATATAGACATATGTTGTGATTAAATTTGACAATCTAAGTATTTTAACAAATGTAGTGCTTGAGAAGCAAACAGTTCAGTTCTATCTTGGAAATAAAAATGAGAGAATAATGTACTTTAGTGCGAGTGAGTAAGTCACTCTGATTGTATTTCATATCTGGTCATAAAGTTATGTATAAAGCAGTATATGTAACAGTACAGATGTATAGTAGATAAGGAAGTAATTTAGAAAGGCCTATAACAGAGGTCCATCTTAACATTCTTTTTGTTTGTTTGTTTGTTTTAGTTAAAGTCATAAACAAAATATTTAATGAACAATTGTTTATTCTTCTTCTTCTCACACATCACAGAATGATGATGAATTATTTTTTTGTCCATGAATGATCCCCCAAAATAAAAACTTATAATATAATAAACTATTTTATTTGTGATTACAATATCATATACATTAATCTAAACATTTGCCAATAAAGCAAATGTAGTTTAATAAGTATTTAATAATAATATTTAATTAGTTTTATTATTTGTTATTTTTTACGTATTAGCAATTAAATTAAAAATGTTAAATAGGTTTATCTTTGAAGTGAACTGTATTTTTCATAGCAAACGTTTCCGGTTAACGGGCTTTTATTGTGAAATGCGGCACATCCGGCGCTGCCGTCGTTTTTTTCCCGACAGATGAAAACGTCAGTGTTGGCTGCTAATGCCGGGCTGATTCCTGCAACAATCAGCAAGATGTTTGGCATCCTACTGCCTGTTTCCAATCAATACGGATCAAACTGTTAGCGTTTACTGTATCTGTAGGTAGCCAAAGCCCATTTTGTATTACTATACCCTTTTTGGTAAGTGATGTCTTTGATTTATTTGGCCAAAAATCATGCTAGTGCTAGCTGACTAGATATTAATAATTATATCTAGTTTCTAAATCTTTTGGATGCATGTGATATGCGATTTAAAATACACTTATGCAGGGGATGTGTTTTCGTATATTGTGCAAATAGTGTGTGTATATTTAGAATTTTATATTATTTAATATTTATTGCATTGTAAATTGTACCATACAGTGCAACTAATGCATATCTATCTAGCTATCTAGCATATGTAGGTTAATCATATTTCTTATTTTATTTAATTTATTTAGCTTCATGTTTCCATGGAAATTATATTTTTGCCTTCATGCACTGGGGTCCAAGGGTCAGTCTGAGATCACTAGTGGATATATATTTTTTGTTTTTAATTAATTTTTTAAAATGCATATTTATTTGCATAACTACATTAAATCAACAGTTAAAAGACACATTTTACAATTTTTTAAAAAACTTTTTGTGTGGTTTGGTGACACAAATTATGAAACTTTTGTTTTTCTAGGTTAAAATAAAAGTTTTTTTTTTCTATACGCGCACACAAGAAAATGTATTTATTATTATGACTTCAGGCAAGCTTTTACAGAAAAAGCACTTTCCCTATTTTTTTATATTCAGTCAACTGCTGTATACATGGATCAGTGGTTTCAATCCTGGCCCCGGGGACCCACTGCTCTGCACATTTTGCAGGTCTCCCTTATCTGACACACTCAACTGAGTTCATAGAGCTCTCACCTAATGAGCTGGTGATCTGAGTCAGGTGTGTTAAATAAGGGAGACATACAAAATGTGCAGAGCAGTGGGTCCCATATGGGCAGCTCTTCTGACATCAGCCTTGCTGTAGTGACGGACCCGAATGCAGCTTTAATTTCTGTGCCCTGTTAAAATGTCTCTAAAGTTTAATCGCACTGTCTTGCAATGACCAAATCAACATTTCCCATTTAATCTAAATGTCAGCCCTCCTTAACATTAAATGACATTCTCGCTTGGCTGGATTGCTTTGTTGGCATTGGCTTATGAGAATGATGTTGGAATATGATAATTAAACCTGTGCAATCTTTCACAGGATCTCTAATTTTCAGCAGAAGAAAATGAACGGCTTATCCATCAGCGAGTTGTGTGGCTTGTTCTGTTGCCCGCCTTGTCCGAGCCGGATTGCAGCGAAGCTGGCCTTCCTGCCCCCAGAGCCCACCTACGCTCTTCTGCCAGACCTGGAGTCCACCTCACCTGTGACCTCTAACCTTGGAGCTTCAGGTTTGCGCTCCCGTTTGGGAGGAGGAGGAGGAGGAGGAGGAGGAGAAGAAGGAGAAGGAGGCGGAGGAGGAGGAGGAGGAGGAGGTGGTGGTTTTGGTGACGGGAGTGGAGAAGGTCGATGGAAGCTGCACCTCTCTGAGCGAGCGGAGTTCCAGTACTCCCAGAGGGAGCTGGATGGAACCGAGGTCTTCCTCACTCACTCCAGCCGTGGCAACAGAGTGGGATGCATGTACATCCGCTGTGCCCCATCCGCAAGGTGAGGAAGGATCAGCTTAAGATGTTAACGTAAAACATTCTCACCCAAGCCTGTAAAGGCCCATTCATACCAGGAACGATAACTATAATGATAAAGATTAAGTTCACACCACAACTAAAATGATAACAACACGGAGGAACACTATCATTAGGATCATTTTCAAAACTATTTTGGTATCACTTTACTTAGTCTTTATATATAATGCATTATAAAAGTAGTTTTAATGCATGAATTATGCCTTGTAATGCACCTTATTTATTTATTTACTCATTTATTAGACGCTTTTATCCAAAGCGACTTACAAATGAGGACAACAGAAGCAATCAATTGTAGTATTAAAACAACTAAAAACAGATCCAAAACTAAAAGCTAAAACTTTATAAATACTACCTATATATATTTTAAAAATAAGGAGATTAAATAAAACTGACAAATGCATACAACAAAATTTCAAAACTTAACATTTAAAAGAAAAACAAAAAAATAAAGCTAAAAACAATTCAAAACATTAAAAAACAAAAGGTATAAGAGTATAATAACGATTCTAACATAACACTAAGCCAAACACCAAAAAAACAACTACATATGTGTATGTACAACCACACACACATACATACAT
>NW_015644008.1:209700-227623 GCF_001515625.1 Sinocyclocheilus rhinocerous
ACACACACACACATATGTATGTGTATGTGTATATATATATATATATACACACACACACATATGTATGTATGTGTGTATATGTGTGGTAAAGAATCATGGATAATGTAGTTTTTCACCAGGAATTATGATTACATAAGCTGATATACGATTTAATAAGTTGAAAAAATTAGGGCTGATAGGTTCAATAAAAGCATATACCATTATTAATAACCTCATAGCTTACATTAGGTCTGTATTTAAAGGTTTATAAATTATTGTTCAAAATCAATTCCCCTATTAGAGAACATTAATGGGATTTTTACTTCTGGAACCCGATATTGCACTTTATAATACAGTTTTAGAAGAAAAACTGCAGAAAAGTGTACAGACTTAAAATTATAGACTTTATGCTTGTACAAAATAAGTACTGATTAATTTATGGAGATAACTCTAAGTTCTGTTTATGTATAGATGCCAGCTTTATATTGTTGTATTTCTTCCTCCTAAAGGGTTAGTTCACCCAAAAATGAAAATTCTGTCATTAATTACTCATCCTCATGCCGTTCCAAACCCGTAAGACTTGTGTTCATCTTCAGAACACAAATTAGGATATTTTTGATGAAATCTGAGAGCTTTCTGACCCTCCATAGACAGCAATACAACTACCACGTTCAAGGCCCAGAAAGGTAGTAAGGACATTGTTAAAATAGTCCATGTGACATCAGTGGTTCAACTTTAATTTTATGAAGCTACGAGAATACTTTTGTGCGCAAAGAAAACAAATAATGACTTTATTTAACAATTTCTTCTCTTCCGTGTCAGTCTCCGCCGCGCGTTCACGAGAGTACCACGACGCATGTGTGTGATGCTGCTGACGCAGGAGCCGGCATTCCCTTTAATCTATCCCTTTAATCAAGAAATGTTATTTTTTTGCATTGTTCTGATATGCAAACAATCTCACAATCCATTTTAAAGCCAGTTCTCTAAATCCATTCCTGTTTTGTGGACTACAGGTACACTGTGCTCTTCTCTCACGGTAACGCTGTGGATCTCGGTCAGATGAGCAGCTTCTACATCGGTCTGGGCACTCGTATCAATTGCAACATCTTCTCTTATGATTACTCTGGTTATGGGGTCAGTACAGGGAAACCCTCGGAGAAGAATCTGTATGCAGACATAGATGCTGCATGGCACGCTTTGCGCTCAAGGTATGTCAGAATCTAGAGACTAGAAAGCATGCAGCTGAAGTGGTGCATTATTGAAATTCAGGTGCGTTTTGTTTATTTTGTGTGAAATCACTTCTCTGTTGTCTCAGGTATGGCATCAGCCCTGAGAATATAATTCTTTACGGGCAGAGCATTGGTACCGTGCCCACCGTGGACCTGGCGTCCCGTTATGAGTGTGCTGCCGTGGTACTTCACTCACCCCTCACCTCAGGAATGAGGGTGGCATTCCCTGACACCAAGAAGACGTACTGCTTTGACGCCTTCCCGAAGTCAGTGAACACTGAAAACCTTTTTCCTTACATGACAAAGATGTTAACACCGTTGTTTAGAATATTAGGATATATTAAAACAATAGGCTGCTCAAGGTCATGCATTAATATTGAACTAAGCTGATGTGCGGTTTTAGGTGTGCTTACAGTATGTCATTTATTTGACAAAGTCTTCAGCCGTAAGTGCTGTGCTAAGCATCTACTATAATCTGAAATATGTGTGCTTTATTAGCACTGCTTGCAAAATACTTAATCTGCATACTCTAATTTTGAATGGCCATCAATGAAGATACTAGCTTTTTGACTGCAGGATAGTACAATAATGGCCTTTTCCAGGTTTATTTATACTGGGTTGGGAAATAAAATTTTGTATGACCTCTTTATTGACTAAAAGGGTAGTTCAGCAAAAAAAAAAAAGACGATTTTGTCATTTATTCATGCTCATGTTGTTCTATTTATGTATGACTTGTGTTCTGTGGAATACACTACTGTTTAGAAGTTTGTACTAAGACTTTTAGAAATTGATGTTAAATACAGAAACTATGCATTAAATTGATTAAAATATACAGTAAAACATTCATATTGTTACAAAAGATTTCTATTTCTAATAAATGCTGTTATTTTGAACTTTCAAAGAATCTTGAAAAATATTGGTCCGTTTTCACAAAAATATTAAGCAACACAACTTTTTTTTCTCAACATTGATAATGTTTCTTGAGCAAAATATCAGCATATTAGAATGATTTAGGAAGGATCATGTGACACTGAGTTTTTTTTTTTAAATAGAATTTTTAAAATTGTAAACATTTACTTGTTTTTGAATGTTTGATCAAATACAAGACTTCTTTCAAAAACATTAAAAAGTTTTAAGGACACCAAACTTTTGGTACTACAATAGTGTAAAAGGGCACATTTGGACAAATCTACTGCTCTGTTCCTTACCCAAAACTACTGTATGATTTCAGAATATACTGCTTAGACTGATATAAACTACTTTGATGTTTATTTTGTGACCTTCTTGAAGGCTGAAGTACAATCGCCCTGGACAAAAGACCAGTATGTTCTTCCAAATGTCCTTTTAAGGTCCACAGAAGAAAGTCATACAGGTTTTGAACAACATTAGGGAGAATAAATAGTGACAGAATTTTGTGGACTGTTTCTTTAATGACTCTTTATTGTGTCTTATGCTCACTCAGCATTGAGAAGGTGTCTAAAATCACATCTCCAGTGCTGATCATCCACGGGACAGAGGATGAAGTCATTGATTTCTCTCATGGTCTGGCCTTGTTTGAGCGCTGCCCAAAGGCCGTGGAGCCGTTGTGGGTGGAAGGAGCCGGGCACAACGACATCGAGCTCTACAGCCAGTACCTGGAACGCCTGCGCCGATTCATCAGCCAGGAAGTGGCTGCGCAGTAAACGCACCGTTCATTGTGCTCGCGTCAATAAATGGTTGACGTATATGGAAAGCAAACAAACAGAATCTGGTTCTGGAGGGTGTTTTTCTTCTGTAAACTTTCAGCTTTCACATTTCTATCAGCCTGGAGGTGAGTTTTCTACTGAGAAGACCCCTCAACTTAACACCGAAAAGATCTGAATGTGTGAGCGTCGGTCTCAGGACCTCAGTACGTCTGAGGCACTCGCAGTTGATTTGGCTTGTGATTGTGACCAGGACAAATTAAATGTCATTTGAACAGGACTAATATCCAATATCTCTTGATGAAGCCCTTATCTCCTGGGTGTTTATGTACTTTCTCTTTTGTTAGGTCTTGTGGGTAAGTATATGACCAGTATGTTTTAAAATACAGCATCATCAATTTCAGACAAGAACTCTCTGCTGGACAGTGTGTGTGTTGTGTGTGTTGTTTGTGTGTGTGTGTGTGTGTTTTTAACCTTTTTTTAGACCATTCGCTGTGTGTGTGAATGTGTTTTGATTCAAACCTTCTTTTCTGCTCTTCTGAAGCTCCACAGTTAGAGACTGCAATTACCAGTCAAAAGTTTGGACACTCTGAGTTTGTTTTTCATGATCTTAAAAACCTTTCGATCTGATGTCTTCTGCTTAAATGCTTGAAATTAAATTTGTAGACAAATATACATTGTGCCTACTTAAGAAATTCAGTATGCATGTAAACTTCAGTACTGTTCAAAAACCATCCCAGGATGCTGCTCATGAAGTTGCTGAATGTCCAGAGCTGGAATCTTGACAAAGAAGCTCAAATGTAAGACCATTTTGATTTAAGAACTTTTTGGTCGTTACATACTTCAGTTTGCGTTATTTTATAGTTTTCATGACTTCACTAGTATTCTAAAATGGATAATAGTGATAATAAAAAAATTTAAAATAGGAGTTTGGGACTCAAACACTGTTTTTAAGGATGTGGGTAGAGTTGTGCCGATAGAGTATGGATATATGGAAACACACTGCCGTTCAAAAGTTTGGGATCAGTACGATTTTTATTTGAAAATTAATTGTTTTATTCAGCCAGGGCACATTAAGATTGATCAAAAGTAACAGTAAAGACGTTCATAATGTTTATTTTAAATAATATTTTTATTTCAAATAAATGCTGGTTGTTTTCAACTTTCTGTTCATCAAAGAATCCTGAAAAAAAAAGGATCACAGTTTCCACAAAGACATTGAAAGCAACTGTTTGATAATTAACATTGAGCAACAAATCAATATATTAGAATGTTTTCTGTAGGATCATGCGAGACTGAAGACTGGAGTGAAAATAAGCTTTTCCATCACAGGAATAAATTGCATATTACAATAGAAAACTTATTTTAAGTTGCAATAACATTTTACAATATTACTGTTTTTACAGTATTTTTGATCAAATAAATGCAGCCTTATAGAGCAAAAGAAACTTACTTAAAAAAACGTAAACAAATCTTACCAACCCAAACTTTTGAACAGTCTTATGACTTTCCCCCCAGCTCACCATATTGCATTAATCCTTGTATAACCCTTATTCATGTGTTCATTCGTTTTGTTTATCTGTTTAACAAGAAACGGATTGTCTAAATAAGCAAAAACTCTAAAAACCAGAGCTGCTTCTATAAGACAAAAGTGAAGTAAAACATGCGGGAGAGATTAAAACTCTTCCCTGGTCCAGTTGATATGATATTGTGATGCATCAGTGTATTGAATTGTGACGTATGTATCACAATGAAGTAGTGGGCATTTCCAGCCCCTAAAATGGGGACTGAATTTGTAAATATTTAGAGTTGTGATCCTTTGTTCCCCCACACGCTGAATTGTGGTGGAGGTTAATAGACGTGATTTTGCCCACTGTGAGCACCTGACCTGAATGACGGGAAACCTCACGCCACTCCCAAAACATCACATGTTCTTGCTGCATTCAGTTCAATAAGCTCGTGCACGTTGATGTAATGCTGCGTAAATGAACTCTGCCGCCCAAGTCCACCCCAGACTGATGTGTGATTGACAGTTTTCTGAGCCGTCTCAGAATGGGGTCATGACCTCCATCCACTGCTGACCTCTTGTCTGTGTTTATGTCTGCGAGAGGAAGACCCGTGACAAGTTTTTTAATATTACCGCATGCCAGGTCATCAAATCACATTACTGTCGTTTTTGCTATTTCTAATTGCAAGTTTGTATATTGAGCTATTTATAGCGGCCTTTTCTCTCGCAAACAAGCCTAGCTGTATTAGACATGCTCTTATGTGGTCAATGGATATTTAACATGAACTTCCAGATCTATTTTTATAAGGTTGACAAGTCTTTGCTATATAAACAAACCTTTCACTGTTTAAGAGCCATTTTTAAAGGGATAGGTGTGTCTTTGCAGTCTGGACATGTAGATTGTTTTATTAAATTTTTTTGACTTGGAGTGATAGTTCACCCAAAAATGAAAATCTGTAAGACTTAATTTCATGGACCATAAAAGGATCATTTTTGAATATTATAAGCTTCTCTTTTTTCATACAGTGAAAGCATATTGTGACCAAGGGTTGTCAGGTTCAGAGAAGATGAAGAATTGGTGAATAACCATTCAAAAATGAAAATCTGTCATCATTTACTCACTCATGTTATTTCAAACTTGTATGACTTTCTTTCTTCTGCAGAACACAAAGGAAGATACTTTGAAAAATGTTGGTAACCACTCAGTTTTGGTTCCCATTGACTTCCATTGTATTTTTTGCCCAAACAATACAAGTCAATAGGAACCAAAATATCTTCTTTTACATTCCACGGAAGAAAGTCATACAAGTTTGGAACGACGTGAGGATAAGTAAATGATGATATATATATACATATATATATATATATATATGTATAATTATTATAATTTTTTTTTTTTTGCATGTGTGTTTCTTTAAATTGAGTATTTATAATGCATTTATCAACTGTACAGCTTATGGTTATGATACATTAATTGTATGTTTTTTTTTGTCACTATATACTTTCACTTTATCAAAAACGGCTCCGAAATTCTTCAATTTAAGACGTCAGATGTGTTTGTAACACCATGATGGAGAGTAAATGATACGATTTTTCATTTTTAGGTGAACTATTTCTTTAAAAGGACATTACAACCTCTTTAACAACTAGTTTGCTATGCATCCCTTAAGGTCAGTCATTTTTTATCATGACGTCTGTAGTTCTTAAGACGGTTTTTATGACTGACATTTTTAAGACCCTAACACTTGTAAAAATCAGTGTGTATTTAGGAACATTTAAGCTTTTTTCTTTCATTTGGCTGACAACACACTGCATATTTGTCTCTAAAATGCTGCCAGTAAAGCAAAACCTACTTTACATCGATCTTAGGAACCACAGACAGCAGGAAAATTATTTTTCATGTTGACATCTGTATCATAAAGAGCATAGCAAACTTTGTGTTAAAGCAGGTGGTGTGCCAATTACAGTATGCATGTAATAGATAAGATATGAAAAGAAAATGGACTAATTATAGCGTGCGATTTTCAATGTATATTATATGACTTTCTGAGATTTAAATATAGTTCACGTTAGCCTAATATATAAAAAGGATGTTAGGATGTTGATTTTTATTTCCTTTGCTTTTTAGAGCTCTAATGAAAAGGGTTAGTATTCACTTCTCTGAACTACTGAGCAATAATGTCAAACCTTTGTGAGAACTGGATAGAGTATTTTCTCTGTCAGACTCACACAAACCTCCACATGATGATCATTTGAAGGGTTTGCACTTTCAGTAACAGCACAACCTTTTCTGAGAACTCTAAAATGCTCTATGCCGACTCAAAGTTTTGTATAGCGATATAAAGCTAATTTGCTGTATTTCTAGTAACACTAAGTCACATATCTGTTTCAGGATTTGCAAGAAAATTGCTGTATATTTCCAGGTACACGTCTGTATAAAGAGGTTATGGTGTGTCCCCTTATGATGTAAGGTGTGTGTGTTTTGGGTAATGTTTTCTTTTTTAGCTGGAAGATGTGATGTACTGTGGTTGAGTAATAAAGGAAAGCTGTAAAGTTACAGTGGTATTTTTGACTTTATATATACATATATATATACACAGTATATATATAATTTTTGTTTTGGTTAAAGTTTAAGTCGTTTTTTAGAGTATTTTTATATATGTCTATATAGTTTTAGTTCATTTTTATTTTTAGTTATTTTAGTACATCGTTAACGAAATGAAAATGAGAAATGTTCCGAGAAATTAGCTGAAAAATAATGCAATAAAAAAAATCGTATAACCTTTCTGCCTTGGAATAAAACATTAAAAAGGTAATTGCGACTTTTTATTTCACAATTCAGACTTTTTTTTTCTCAGAATTGTGAGATATAAATGTAGAATTGCGAATATAATCAAATTTTCGGAAAAAAAGTTTTTTTTTTTTTTTTAGTATACTGTGACACAAGCTTCCACAGAAAAAAAAAGAGTAGTTTTAATATATTTTGTTTAATTTTAGTTAGATTTATTTTTTTAATATAGTTTTAGTTTACGTTAACTATTATTATATCCCTGGTTCATTGCAGTGTTTTCGACTTGCATGTATACATTTTGTTTTATATCATATATATTTTTATCATATAATTTAAAGAAGAACAAAAGTTGTCAAAAACAGAATTTGTACAAAGTCAGTAGCTTGTTGCTGGCTATTCCTAATGCAAAGACCGTCTAGGAATCAACATCAGACATATGAGTGTTTTCACCCTGGTCAGAATCTGCGTCCCTACTCGCGTCCCTCACTAGATGGCAGAGTGCCTCTGTCTTCAGAACGATGCAGCACTGCTGTCACTGGCAATCTACATAGGACAGCCCACAGTCAATAAACCCGTTTGTGATTTTCCCCAGTAGCCCCTCACTGCAGAACACAAGATCCAGGGGGCGTGGTTGGATCCACATCTAGGGGGAGGAGATTGGTAGGTTTAGGGGTGGAGCTCTGGGAGATGGGTGGGTTTAGGAATCGGGGTGGAGACAGGTAGGTTTAGGTATATGTAAGGTGGGAGGAGTTGGATCTGGATCCAACCACGCCCCCTGGATCTTGTGTTCTGCAGTGAGGACCATCTCGGTTTGAGGCTGTTAAAGATAAATAGTAATTTGATTAAACGGCTCCCTTAAAATAAAATCTGTTCAAAGCTCCAGCATGGAGTTTTTATGTTACCTTTAACTATCCCAGCTTGATGTGCAGAGTCAACGGTACGCAAGTTGATCCTCACAAAGTGTAAAACGTGGTTTTGTGTCTGATTGCTTTGTTTGTTTGTTTGTTTGTTCATCCCTACCAGCTCGACACAGCAACAGATGGTCAAAGAGACGTGAGTTTACATTGATTCAGCATTATTTAGCAGACGCTTTTATCCAAAGCAGCTAACAAATGTTTGAGTTTGGGGTGAGACTATTATGAACCTGTTTGAAAAGGCATTATTTTATTTTTTTTTTGCATTTTTGCACTTAAGGTTCAAAGGATTCAAATGAATTCTGTAACAGTCCATTTAATAATAATCCATTTAAATAATCTCCTCTGCTGCGGCTCTTAAATCTCATTTCTTATGCTAAGTGTGACATCAGTGAGCTATAGGAATAGTTTACTCAAAAATGAAAATGTACTCACTTAAGATGTAGATGAGTTTGTTTCTTCATGGGAGCAGATTTGGAGAGATTTAGCATTGCATCGCTTGCTCACCAGTGGATCCTCTGCAGTGAATGGGTGCCGTCAGAATGAGAGTCCAAACAACTGATAAAAAACATCACGATAATTCACACCACTCCAGTCCATCAATTAACATCTTGTGAAGTGAAAAGCTGCATGTTTGTAAAAACAAAACAAAACCATCATTAAGATGTTTTTAACAAGCTGTTTTCAAACTGTTCCTTCCAGCTAAAATATAAGTCCTCTATCCATAATATTGGTTTCTGCAGTGAAAAAAGTTGTCTAATCTAAATCAGGGGAGAAATATGCACAGATCAAGTGACGGTTACAAGCAAAAACAGTTCTAAACGAATATGCCGGTAAATTTTCATGTGAGAGGACAACAGGGGATGGACTTTTTCATTGAAGGAAGCATTATTATGGCTTATGGACTTATGGCTTATGACAGTTTAAAGTTAAAATGCCTTGATGGATTTGTTTCTTACAAGCATGCAACTTTTCCCTTCACATGATGGACTGGAGTGGTGTGGATTATTGTGGTGTTTTTATCAGCTGTTTGGACTCTCATTCTGACGGCACCCATTCACTGCAGAGGATCCATTGGTGAGCAAGTGACGTAATGCAAAATTTCTAAATTTTCAAATGAGATTTGAGAGCTGCGGACAGACTTTTCATTTTCTGCGACCCATTTTATTGACATAAATTGCTGCATTGTTGTGGTTCGGCCTGCTGGCTTTTGTGGTGATTTGCCACATTTTGAGAGTTTTCGCACATAGGTTTTTCAATTTTGCAGGGTCTGTGCTAAAAACACTTTCTGGAGCGATTTGCCACTGACCTGCGTCCAATTTGTAGATGTCAGAATCGGATACTTTTTCTCCGTTCCATATCAAAGCAGCATCTGTTTAAAAGCTTGCCTAAAAATATCACTATAATGGTTTCCTGATGCTCATCTCCTCAGCAACAGAAGCAAGGGTGATGAAAACCTGCCTGACAGGAATATTACTAAAAAGTGTTCCCCTCTCTCTCTTTTTTTCTCTTTGATCGCAGTTTCTTTGGGGGATATCGGGGAAACTGGGCTTTCAGAGTCTTGTTATAAAGAGCCTTTGTTGTCCACGCGGTGGTGAGGATTCTTGCTTTAAATAAACTGAAATTAAATAATAAAAGTTACCCAGACACATGTCCTGGAGTATGTTTAGTCCCTGTGCATTAGTCACATGCATCTTCATAGACAATAACATACATAATGTTTTAAAATATATTTGCTTATGTAGTAAGGATTCTACCTTTAAAGTGTGTAAAACTGCACTTCTTTCTTCTGTGGAGCACAAAAGCAGAAAAGTATTGTGAACCAACACAATATTAGTGCCCACTGACTTCCATTGTATGGAGAAAAGACATTTAAGACATTTCTCAAAATATCATCATCTTCTTTTTTTTTTTGTTCTACAGAAGAAAATAAGTCATACAGGTTTGGAACGACGTGAGGGTGAGTAAATGATGAGATAATTTAAATTTTGGGGTAAACCGTCTCTTTAAGACCAGCAAGGAATCCTCCAAGAATTTTTTTTTCACTCTGTAGGATTCTTAAGGTTCTTGCTGTAATATTACAGGTTCTTCATATCACTATATGGATGAAAACTAGAACTAGATTCTCATACTAGAGAATAACTTTTTAAAATCTAATTATAATATTTTTTAATTTTTATACATTTTAAGAGTGTAATCATAATTAGCTTTATTTTATAGCAATAGAAGTCTAAGGAGGGTGCTCTCGAGCTATTAAAAATCATATTGCTTAGAGGTTGATCTTTCACATCTCAGAAGACTTAAAGGGGTCATATGATGTTGCTAAAAAGAACATTATTTTGTGTATTTGGTGTAATGAAATGTGTTTATGTGGTTTAAGGTTAAAAAACCACATTATTTTCCACATACTGTCCATTATTGTTTCTCCTCTATGCCCCGCCTTTCTGAAACGCGTCGATTTTTACAAAGCTCATCAGTCTGAAAAGTGTTCCCCTCTCTCTCTTTTTTTCTCTTTGATCGCAGTTTCTTTGGGGGATATCGGGGAAACTGGGCTTTCAGAGTCTTGTTTTCAGGCCTAAAAAAAAAAATTTGCATTACACACTTGCAAAGGGCTTGTGTTTTTCTACAACTGAAACACCTTTTTATTATTTATTTAGGGAGTACAAGCACTGAGTGTTACTAATTTGCTAATTTGTCTTATTTAAGCATTGCTGTTTGATGTGAACAACCCTTGAGAAATGCATGCATGTGCTTTTGATCCTGTGGTTCAGTGCGTTTGTAGTCTTTTGAGTGCATTTTAAACATCGTACATCGTACTTGCGAATATATCAGACTCTGAAGCAAAAATCCCACACATCTCTGTGAATCAGCCGAGAATCCATCTGGAAAATCTGTTCTGCATATGTGACCGAAAGAGAAAAGCAGTACCGTCTATGCTGCTGAGTCACCTGAAGTGTTGAAATGACACTTACATACATTTTCTATGTTTTCAGATCCGAAATATATAATTACACTGCCTGGATTATTTATGCATGCAGTTCATTTTGTGGACCGCTAGTTTTATTAATGCTTTTTAAAAAACTTCTTTGACTGTAGGTTCATCCTAAAATCATGAATATAGAAAGAATTGCAAGTCAACAACAAATTAAAGGTAAAGCTATTATATTATATTATATAAGTTTTGTTTCGATATGTAACATCGGAATAATCCATAAGATACAAACTATTGTGCTATTAATACGTTTATTCAGGAAGAAAGCAGTAAATTGATCAAAAGAGACGGTATAGATATTTATATTCTTACAAAATATTTTTATTTCAAATAAATGCTGTTCTTTTAAACTTTATATTCAGAAAAAAATGTGTGAAAAAATGTAAAAATATTAAATGTAAAAAAACAGGTTGGTGGAACCGGTCTGTGTCATGACCTGTGTTTAAAGTGAGATCACAATGACAGATTATTTTATGTTTATTAACTGGTTTAGTCTGTTGATGTCTTTTGTTGCTTCAGCAGGTGCGGCAGTCAAAAACCAAACACAGATGGTCCAAAGCATTATCTATAAAGAGCCTTTGTTGTCCACGCGGTGGTGAGGATTCTTGCTTTAAATAAACTGCAATTAAATAATAAAAGTTACCCAGACACATGTCCTGGAGTATGTTTAGTCCCTGTGCATTAGTCACATGCATCTTCATAGACAATAACATACATAATGTTTTAAAATATATTTGCTTATGTAGTAAGGATTCTACCTTTAAAGTGTGTAAAACTGCACTTCTTTCTTCTGTGGAGCACAAAAGCAGAAAAGTATTGTGAACCAACACAATATTAGTGCCCACTGACTTCCATTGTATGGAGAAAAGACATTTAAGACATTTCTCAAAATATCATCATCTTCTTTTTTTTTTTGTTCTACAGAAGAAAATAAGTCATACAGGTTTGGAACGACGTGAGGGTATATGACCCCTTTAATGAAGATGTGAAATACATTTAATTCAAGTACTGATTTTGTCTCAGATATTACTCCTGAAACCAAATAAGACGCAAACCAAACATACATGGAATTAATGTGGGTACAGATCATTTGGTCTTGAACCAATTTGATGAGAAATATGTCAGTTCATATTGAGATGTATATAATATTGAATATTGTCTTCTGTAAAGTTTGAGACATTGTTGAGATCTCCAATGAATCTCAGAGGACGCATGAAATTAATAGGGTGTTTTTCTCAGGGGAAAATCTATTCTCTCTATTTGTTCTCCTTTTAATCTAAAGAAACCATTAAGATATTAGATCTAATTATCAGACTGTGTATACGTTGCCTAACTGAATGTGTGTGTGTGTGTGTGTGTGTGTGTTTGCGTGTGCACGTGTGTGTGAGGGAAAGAGAGACAGAGAGAGAGATCCATCCCCCCTCTTGGATGGTTAGGTGCCTCAGTCTGAAGCCCGCGGATGAAGCTCGTGTTTACGCAGCGCTCGGCGTCTCAACAGTGGATGTAAATATCAGTTTATACGACAGCAGAACGCACAGACTGATTCCTGAGCATCGCCAAAGGAACCGCTGGAGAGACGCTCCGCTCCAGACTGCAGGAGGATGTATGGCGTTATTAACCATCTCCGAAACCATTTAAGGATCCTCAGATATTGATATCTTCATATGCACGTGAATCTTCTGCATTTGAAAAGCTTTCAGCGGGCGGACACACACACTGCGCTGTGCGTCTTAACGCAGGACTGCTCTTTTGGACCCGTGCCACGGTTGTCTGTCTCCGTCCGTTCACCCAACCACACCTACCCGTTGTATCCTCACCGAATTACAGCAGCGGCGTCCCGCACACCGGATCTCGACAGATTCCGTCGCGAAAGGGACATTGTGTCTGCGTGAGCGGGTGGAAGAACGCGGATCTACTGCGCTATAAACGCCCGGTGCGCACCGGACCCCGCTCAAAGACGCCCGTGTCGGACCGATATGTCACCCCGGTGCGCGTGATCGCTTTGGATGGGAGGCAGGTGAAATTATCAGCTTTGTCCCGCATCCTGCGCCAGGAAGGAACGCATCACCTTGAGGATTTAAACGCACCGACATCCAACTTACCAGGTGAGCCGGTCAGTCATATTTTAGTTATAGATTTATAGAGTAAGAAATTAACTTTAAAAAAAAAAAATTATTATTATTATTAAGGAAACGAATTTCAGGGGCATTATGTTTTGTTAGGATTTTATTTGCTGATTTAATCACAAACATTTAATATTAGCTCTGCAGAGGCGCTAAAACCATAATTATTGGCCTAAAATATTAAGAATGACCGACAAAATACAAAAACAGAGGATGAATTAAGTTTTTTGTTTTTTTTTGCCCCAGACTATAAATATATGGAGCTCTTTGTCACTTTTACAGGCATGTTTTTGTCTTGAGCCCTTGTTCATTTCTGACCATGATGCACATTTGATCTTGAAGAAGGTTCATCAATACATCCACCCTATTCATAAAATCCTGGAGGAGTATCTATATAGCATTAACATTTGGATCCAGTAAGAATCCTTTAAGAATCAAATCCAACTGGATAAACTGAAATTCCTCCAGGATTTTTTGGGATTAAACATGTCTGTTGAATATGAACGCTCTACGTATTGTAATGGAATAATGCCTTGCTATTGGGCAGTTAAAGGAAATCAAATGGAAGCTAAGAGTTTGTGAAAGAAAATTAGATTTTCCTTACATTTCTTTTGATGAAGGCATTGGTTTCTATTGGTGATGTAAAAGTCCTGGTGGGAAGCATGGGTTTCTGAAAGATCACAATAAGTCCTTAAGATGGTTTAGTATAATTATATTAATATGTACACCCTAGTCAAGGAGAAATATATACTGGATATATATATATATTTCTATTGGAATTGGAATCGGAATATTGTCATTTGAAACCAATCCTAACAGGATCCAACAGGATTTCCAGAATTTTTTGATTCTTGATTCTTAGAGTCTTATTGGATATTGTATAATCTTTTTCAGAGCTTTATATGTCTTGTACTGGAATAATGTTTTGCTGCTGGACATTTAAAGGAAATCACATGGACAGTTTTTTTTTATTCTATTGGTGGTCTGAAAGATCTAGTTATTGTTTGTGTGATGTTTTATTTTGCTAGAAAAATCCAATTAGAATCCTTTAGAAATAATGATGCAATTCTGTTCACATCCCTTTAGGAATTTTAACCAGGTGTAGCTTGTTGATAGAGCTTTTTTAAAATCTCATTCAGGGCTTGTTGGCTTTCAGGAGCATGTCTCATAGGTCATGCATGCAAGATCCATATCTTGCAAAACTGTTTAGTTTGTAATTCGCTCAAGTGCTGGGTGAGCGATCGGATGCGTCGTGGCTTTCATTGGTTCATCGTTCTATTGTTGTGAATGCATGCACACTCCAGGCCCGCTGATGCTTCATAATTCTGCGGCTCTTGCTGGTAATAAACAAACCTCTCCAGTGCCAGGCTTATGTAAAGCACGTTTCGCATGTCAACAGTGTTTCTGAAGACAAAGCTTTCATATATTGGCTTGGAGGATAGGGGATCGGTTCACCACGTGCTTTGGGATATGCATACATGACTGAAATGCAGTCACCACCTAAATTGGGCTTTTGTCCTTTGCGTTCTGCATATGATGATTGTCTGCCTGGGTTTGATGCTCTAATAGTTTTGCATAATTTATAAGCTTAGTTAACAGGAACTGCTTCCCTTGTTTCCAAGGAAAACCAGCCATTTATATGGTAAACTTAACTAGAAATAAACTTTCAAATGCTTTTATGGTGGTACCATGGTATAGTGAGGCTGTCATAAGTTAATACCATGGTATACACTAAAAATGTATGACTACCCTCACAAAAGAAGCTTTCAAAATCCATCTTTTTAATGGATTTTTTAACTGATGTCAAATTGTGTCAAGTTAACACCATTTGCAGTGTGTTTTTTGGGCTAACAGAAAGGTTCAGTCCGCTAAAATTAATTAATGCACTATTATTTTTATTTTATTTTATTTTATTTTATTTTATTTTATCCTTGACAGGTTGATTACATATCATGAATTAACAAGACTTTTAATGTGATTTTCTATATTTATTAAAACATATATAACGTTTCAAGTTATAAATGAACACTTATGTATTTTGTCAATGTATTTTGAATAAACAATGAACAATAGTATAGTTCTAAATTAAAAATGGCTATTAATAAGACCTGTAAAAAGGTTATTAATTTTTCAGTTCATGGTAGCTAATGCATTAAAACAGTACAACAAATCATTATTTAATATTTTGTAATGGTACTGTAGAGTTTCAGTGTGCCAACTATTTTATAATATATATATAATTTATATATATTGATTTTTGAGGGGGAATTTAATAAATTAATAATTTTCTTTATAGCTAAATAAATAACTGTCATGAGCAATCCCAGGCATTTCAAGAATATTATTTAAAAGCATTATTATTATTATTATTTAGTACTACAAAATGGACTAAAAGAGCTATATGCAATATGCTCACGATGGCTGAAACGACAAACAGGACCTAAAAGAAAACCAACACATCTCTCCATGAGGCAGTATCTTCCTGAGAAAGACAGAATCGTCCTACACCAAGATGTTGTAAAAACTAGCTGGCCTGTAACTGCCCGTTGTTTTTCTTTTTGCTGACGTGCTGTCTTTGCCCTCTTAGGCACTGCATGATTTATTTATATTATTTATTTATTTTTACCCATAGGTTCCAGGACTTTGAAAAATAAGTCATGTGTAAGGACAGTCTGGAGACGTGCAGGGGAGAACAGAACGTTTAGACAGACGATAACATCTAGAGATAAGAGTGGAAATGTACATTAGCTGCATGTTGTACAGATGACGTGAGCTAAAATGTTTGTGTTTGAAGACAGTGCACAGTAAATAACAACTAGATTTATGCATTTTGTTGCTTGTCTGTGCAAAACTCAGAGTGTTCTGGGTGGTTGCCAAGGTGTTGCTATGCACTTAAAGGGGTCATATGATGCGATTTCAAGTTTTCCTTTCTCTTTGGAGTGTTACAAGCTGATTGTGCATAGATAAGATCCCTGAAGTTGCAAAGACTAAAGTCTCAAAACCAAAGAGATATTCTTTATCAAAGTGAAGACTCTGCCACGCCCCCCTAAAACGGCTCGTTCTAACACGCCCCCACATATCTAGGTCACTATGTGGAAATGTTTGCATAATGCTGGCGCTTCTGAATCAGCTACTGTTCAGTTATTAGTTTAAGTATTTGCTATTGACTGTTCAAATGCGGAGTTTTGCGCATCGTGTGTGTGCGTGTGCGCGCGCGCGCGCGTGTATGTGAGCCAGAGATAGAGAGTGACAGGGTCACTCACAGTGGAGTCAGCTGTCTTAACCGTGACTTGTGTACTGCAAACACATACCAGCTTCATCACTGTGTCTGTCACGCGACTCTGTTCTTGCAGGTGTTCTTGCGGTGTTCGGCCAATCACAATGCACTGGGTCAGCTGGCCAATCAGAGCAGACTGCGCTTGTCGGAAGGAGGGACTTTGTAGAAAACGAAGCGTTTGAGAGAGGCGGGGCATAGAGAACCTACAATAATGTACAGTATTTGAAAAATAATGTGTTTTTTGAACATTAAAGCATGTCAACATATTCTGTTACACCAAATACACAAAATAATGATCTTTTAAAAAGCATCATATGACCCCTTTAAGATCTTAAGAGTAGTTTTTAGCAAGTTGCTGTGTGGTAGTTAAAAAAGTTCTGTGTGATTGATAGGCGACCAATTCAAAAGAGCCTCTGTGATCATCTTTTATCATTCACCAAGCGAAAATCGTAACTCTGATCACATAGAAAAGCAATAGCAACCGTCTTCTCAAAAAGCAAAATAAAGGGCTGTATGATAATGGTTACACTAATAATCACGATTATTTTGCTCAAAATGATTATTAATCACAATTGTTTTACATTTCATTAGAATCATTGCACTTTCACGTAAGCACAAATTAAGAAAATGTCAACTCATGCAGGGTTTATTTGACCTGATTTCCCGGTTTATCGTGTACATTACACTCTCTACATTAAGAAAACTTGTAAAGCTTTTCCTTCAAAAGCTAAAACGATGAAATTCCTAACATTAATTGCAAAAATTCCAAATTATGTTAATTGTTTTTCTATTAAAACAACAAAAAGACTTGTATTATAGTATAGAGGTTGTGTAAGTGCATTTATTCAGCAACCACAATAACAAACAATATAGTCATGTTGGATATATCTCAAATATTACAGATGATTATGTGTAAATAAGCGAGGGAAACCGAAATCATGATTGTGATTAAAATGCCATTGATCATGCAGCACTAATTGAAGATATCATTTATGTCAAGATACATGACAAAGTTTAATATTCAGAGTTATTGGTTTTATTAAATCACTAACCCAAAGTATGACAATTACCACTAATGATGGACCTTCTATAGTGGTGAGCGGAAACTGCGACAGATATAATTTTTGCGTTCCCATTTGCCCCAATAGCAACAAAAAACATCCACAATAGCATTTCTATGACTTTTCAGAAGAGGAAAAAAATCAAGCGATTGATTACATTGGTCAGAAGAGAGGATGAAATTTACCGTCTCTCGCTCAACCATGCAGTAGCGTTACCTAGTTTTCTGTAATTTAATGCCAAGGTACTGTTATAGATGTACATTAATTACTTTTTAAATTAAAATATTTGTAAAAATTCTAATGAGTGAAATGAGCTATCACAGTCTGTGAAAAGAGTCCGTAGAGAGAAATAGAGTGAACAATAAACC
>NW_015644008.1:227750-272388 GCF_001515625.1 Sinocyclocheilus rhinocerous
AAGAGTCCGTAGAGAGAAATAGAGTGAACGATGAACCCCAGAGAGAAGTTGGATGTGGTCTATATATAATTTTGAATCCAATTATGCATTTGCTGCTTGCCGATTGCGAGATGCTTTGTTAGAGTGATTGTTATTCACAAAACTGGAAATGATAACAATATTTTCACAAAAAAATGCTTCATTTTCCAAGATCAGCTGGCCGCAGTCTGCAGCAGACAGACTGAATGTGTGTGTGTGTGTGTGTGTGTGTTCGCAAAAAAAGACGTAAAGATACATGGATTGAGCCGGAATTGCTTGAGAGGGATTGATAGTGCATTTGTATAAGAGTTGTGTCAGTGTCAGTGTCTGTGTGTTTGTTGGACAGAAAGGGAGGGTAAACAGAGCAACAGAGCTGGTCTCGATGTGTGTGAGAGAGTAAGATACACACACACACACACACACACACACACACACACACATAGAAAGTGAGACAGGGCTTGACTCTCTCCGACTGACTAGCTGTGAATAGTCCCCCTGTTATCTCTGCAGTGCACACAGACAGCAGCGCAGCAGGCCAGCCAGGCAGGTGCTGCACAAAAATAGCAGGTGTCTGTTCGGGTTAATACACATAGTCCCCCTTTCCCGTCTCTCCCGGGGGCCGAGCACCCATCACTGGGGTGCGGCAGCGCTGAGGAAGCCCTCCTCCTCCTCTTCATGCACCGTAAGCTCGAGTGCCCAAAGGTGACGTCTCGCTATTGTCTGCAACTTGTTGCGCGTGACGACCGGCCTTGTCCCCTTTCGTGGTCCACAGACCAAAGGATTGCTCTCGTCTTTCAACAATAAGGGAAGATTTAGAGCTCAAGGTGTTATTCGGATGTGTGTGCATCTGTGTTTGTGTGTGTAACTCAGCCGGAGGGTGTATTTTTATTGCTTAGACGTTGCTCTTTCATCGCCCAGGAGACTTAACTGAGTTCTCAGTTATGTGTCGTTTAGGTTTCAATAGCTTTGTGAAAGAAGTACCAATAAAATACACAAATGAGATGTACTATAATATTCATTGAGCTATTATAGCTCAGATCATTTCATTTTAGAAGAATTTTGATTATTGGTTAATGATCTCTTTTGAAAGTTTGAGTCCAATCCTATATTATTTTTCCTATTGGGGAAAAAAAACATGTCTGTGGCTACTTTTCTGCAAAATTACACTGAAAATTTCTTTTTTTTTGTAGAAATAATGTTCACTCAGAAATTGTTAGTACATTTTACAATTAATTACAAAAAATAAAAATAAATACAACAGCAAGTAATGCATTAAATTAAACAACATTTTGAAGTAGAATGAGTGAAATAGTATTTTCTTATAAAACAAACTTCAATAATCTTTGTATTATTTATAGCTTATAACTTATAATGAAAAAAAACATTTTTTACAGTGTATATTATGTTACTTCTTGCATATTTTGCAATAGGAAGAATTTTTTTTTAGTAATTTTAAATCTATGTTTTTCTTTGAAAGGTAAAGCACCAACATCAGACCTTCCTTGTCAAATTGTTAAACATTTTACTGGACTGCACAGTTTTTTAAGTAAATAGACAAGGTTTTACTATGTTTTTACTATGTTTAACTGATGTATTAAAAAAAGTATCGAATGAATGTTTTAGATTTTTTGTTTTGTATTAAAGGCAGGGTATGTGATTTTTCAAAAACACTTTAGAAAACTGATTCGGGCCGAATAGCAAAACAAACTTGTAGCCAATCAGCAATAAGGGGCGTGTCTACTCGTGATGTGGAGGAGAGAGCTTTCAGTGCATGGGACGGACATTATCCGAGCCGAGCGACAGAAAGATGAGAGGATAAAAAACAAAAGAGGAAAACGTCTGCGGAATGATAAGGCAAGAAGTAGGACCCGTGTAAATATCGGATCAGCTTTCCAGCGCTGGAGAGAACTCAAGGAGCGGAGGCCTGCGATCGGACGCCGAGGTTGCTTTGTTTCTTCTCAATAGGTGAGTAACACCGTGTCTACAACAGCTAAAGTCTGCCTACACTGGACGCGATCAAACGACCGTTGAAAACCATTTGAAATTTGTGTCAGCACGTCATAAATAGAACCTGGCAGCAGTTTTCTGTCGGGGATTTGTTGCACCGCGCCGCTCACGTCCGTAGTAGACACGGTGTAACATTGGTTTTGCTTTGTTTCACAGAACTAATCGTTGCCTGGGTTGCGTATGTATATGTGGGGCGGAGCTATCAAAATAGGGGCAAGACCCTTTTGGGGTAGGGGCGTGTTTGTTTTGGTGATTTCAAATATCAACATTGGCTACCAGAAATCGCTTACTCTGCCTTTAATATTATATTTCATAAAAAAAATTATTCATCATGCAGCTTTTTGTTATTCACATTGTTCTTACTATGAAGATAGCCTTTGCTGCTGACATGGTGTTAAATTTATTTATTTTTTTATTTATAAATGATGCACATTTCACAACACTTTCAAAGTGAAATGTTCTGTGAGTGGCCTTAAAAGCGCGTTTTATCTGAAACAGGTAAACATGAATCTGGCAGCGTTTTATTATGTTGTTTGTTGTCTGTATGAAAGCAGTTCGGTCTCTAAAAGTTTAATGCTTCATGCATTTGAAAATAATGTATCACCTACACTAAACCTAACTAATAGTGTTAACAAAAACAAACTTGAGTTAAAATGCATTTGTTGAAGCAGCCATGTCATTTTAGTTTGCTTTTTCAGCTCTTTTTCGTGACTTGTCTTTCATGGGACTCACAAGTGCAATGCGTACCAGGTGAGCTACCGAGCAAGTTTACCGTGTCAGAAAGCCATGCATATGATGTTTATGTGACGCAAACGTCAAAATGTATTACACAGAAAAAAAAATGCAGAAATGTAGATAGAGGCATATTCTCGACCAGTGTTGGGGGTAATGCATTACAAGTAACGCGAGTTACGTAATCAGATTACTTTTTTCAAGTAACTAGTAAAGTAACGCATTACTTTTTAATTTACAAGAGAATATCTGAGTTACTTTTTCAAATAAGTAACGCAAGTTACTTTTTTTTTTTCAAATGTATTGATTGACAGCTCTCCTGTCCAACGCTTTCCTGGAGAAGCAAACAAGATATTAAAGAGATGCCATATGTAAATAGATTCCTCCTTCTGAAAACTTCAGTATTACAGTTTGAAGTCACCATTTGCTCTGCATTTAATATCGTTGCTGTCTAGCATAGCAATATTAAAGACATGTTTTTCTTTTTTATTTCAGTTCACAGCTTTTTTCCTCTGAACACTTCAGTATTTTTAAGTTGAAATAAAGTAAACTGTTTTCTGTTCTATGCTAGTTACATTTCAGAAACTCTTGCTTTCGAATCCAATATGTTTTGGTGTCAGAGGGCAAGAATTATGGTGGCCGAGAAGTGCAAAACAAATCACAATTCTGAAAACAAAATAACAAATTACAAACGCAAATGCAAGTCTAAAAAACAAAATAACAATTCAGAAAACACAACAACAATTCAGAAAACATTATAACAAGTCAGAAAACACAATGACAAATTCGAAAACAAAATAACAAGTCAGAAAACACAACGACAAATCAGACAAACCGGAAGAGGTAGATATAGTTTGAGACAGCGCCATTGGTTTGGGATTACTCACCGCTGACTGGACGAGACATCTGTCAATCAACGTACACAGGCAAGAACCAGCCGAAGAACAGCATAGTCGTGGTAGAAAGTTCGGAGATGGTATTAAAGTAGCTCAGTTTAAATATATTGTATGAATTGCCCTTACTATGGAATAAAAAATACGGAGTGTATATTTACATTTAGTTAAAAGTGCCTATTAATCATCAGCTCTAGTGGCGCAGATGGATTTTTCAGAATTGTGATTTGTTTTGCACTTCTCGGCCACCGTAAAGAATGGACTGATATTAAATCATTAAGTATTGACAGACTAGAGTCACAGTTAGAGATACAGAATTATGGGAGAGCACCAGACACATTTAGAGAAAATTCATTTGACAGTTTATTGATCCTCAAAGACTTCATTGCTCTCTCTACTTCCTTGAGATATCGCAATTGGTTAACTGCAAGTCAGCGATATTTTCCCTGACAAGAATTTAGGCAAGTAAACCGTCCCTAGTTCCACAGCTTTGCATTCTTCTTCAAAATTCACAGTACCTGTACGCTTGTGTCCAGTGAGGCGCTTCACATCCAATTGATGTTCTTAAAACAGTATCCTACTCTCCAGCAGAGTTGAGAGGTCTTCAATTATCTCTACGTGCTGTTTGAAAGTTCACATGGGTCACCTTAAGTCATCTGTGGCGCTAACAATGAGCTGAATATGAGCTAACAAGCTCCACAGACACAGACACATCTTTGCATCTGCTGTGAACGTTATTGGATAATTAAGTTTGATAGTTGATGGTTTTATACGGTTTCTAGCTGGTACAAGATAGCTGGTTTGGCAACCGATGTCGTCATTGCCAAAACATTTTCTTTTTCAGTATTTTGTCTTGTTTTGTGGTAAAAGTAAGATCCTTGAATTCTGTCATCATTTACATAAATTAAGATATTAAAAACAATGCAAATGTAAAGTGTTTTTTGTCCATACATTGCAAGTCAATGGTTTCCAAAGCTTTCTGAACATTAAACATTTTCAAAATATCTTATTTATGTTCAGTTTTGGAACTATATGAAGGGGAGTAAATGATGACAGAATTGTTATTTTTGGGTGAACTATCTCTTTAAAAAACATATACATTTACTTTAGAAGCAAAATTGTGTAAAATAATGCGAGAAATATAGGAAAAAGAATATATGTTCAAAACTTGGTTGGTAAGATTTTTGAGAGAAGCCTCTTTTGCTCACCAAGGCTGCATTTATTTGATCAAAAATACAGTAAAAACAGTAATATTGTGGAACATTATTACAATTTAAAATAATTGTTTTCTATTGTAATATATTGTAAATTGTAATTTATTCCTGTGATGCAAAGCTGAATTTTCAGCATCATTACTCCAGTCTTCAGTGTCACGTGATCCTTCAGAAATCATTCTAATATGCTGATTTGATGTTCAAGAAACATTTCTTATCAATGTTGAAAACAGTTATGCTGCCTAATATTTTTTTCAGGATCCCTTGATGAATAGAAAGAACAGCATTTGTTTGAAATAGAAATCATTTGAAACATTACAGATGTCTTTACTGACTATTTTGATACATTTAACATCTCCTTGCTGAAAATAAGAATCAGTTATTTAAAAAGAAAACAGTAGTAAATCTTAAAGGGGTCATATGATGCTGCTAAAAAGAACATTATTTTGTGTATTTGGTGTAATGAAATGTGTTTATGCGGTTTAAGGTTCAAAAAACACATTATTTTCCACATACTGTACATTATTGTTTGTATTTTATTACTTCATTGTTTTAAGCAAATTTTACTACATTTACTATTTACCAATGGCATAAGAAAACCATTCTCTGAGAACACATCTTAATATATCTTGAATTAAGGTTATGACAGTCTATTAACACAGCAGATGAGAGGAAGCTCTTACAACGTATCATGTTGTGAGCGATGTGTATTTCCCAAAGCCCCATCTCATAAAAGAGTGCGTGCAGGCCTGTGAAATCAAATAGACGCAACTGGCCATAAGGGGCTCATTTAAAAGCAGTTAGCCACCGATTAGCTCCTAAATTTCATCAGCAGTTAAACACACAATGTTCCAGATTTAGCTACCCAAAACTCTCACAAACTCTTTATTTGTACTTTAGATAACCTTCACTGTAATGTCACCCTGTAGGTCTATGTTTTTCATTGTTTATTTCCAGAACATTTCCACAATAATCTACATTTAGCACATCTTAGCATTATGTACTATCATTTAGGAACATTACATTCTGACCAGTGAGGGTTTTGCAGTGCTCTCATAATGTTTTGTGGTGAACAAGGAGACCGTAACAGCCTGTGTAACTCTCACCTCCCTCTTATTGGAATATAAATTCATGTTGTGCGGCTGGCGGGCGTTGGGTAAACAAATAAAATGCTGTTAAAAGTAACAGAGTGCTTGCACTGAAGCGAAACGGAATATTACTCCTTCTCCCGACTTCCCAGCATGGCTCTACTGACATCAGCGTGTTCAAAACCGCAGGTGTCAAATAGTTTTTTTGGGGTTTCACCTATCAGGACATTTCTTGGCTGTTATATATGACTGTTCATACTGTGCCTGTGGCATTGCTGAATGGATTTCACTGCTAAAAAGCAAAATGGAATGATTTCATAGTGTATATTATACATACTGTACAGGTGGATGCTGCACACTGGTGGTGGATGAGGAGATACCCCTGACAATGTATTGATGTGCCTAGAAAAGCGCTGTATAAATGTAATGAATTATTATTATTATTATTATTATTATTATATTGAAATTTGCATTCACACATTTTATTGAAATTCCTGGCAGGGAGTTTGTTTAGGGTGATGCTAACTGTAGATAGATGGAATAGGACAAAAACAAGGCATCCTAAAGGGAAATAAATAGACAAAGAAAACAAATATTTATTTAAGGAATTTAGGAATTTTAGGTATAAAAACAAAATATAAAAATGCTCGTTTTCAAGGGGGTCCAAACATCTATCACAAAAACAGAACAAAAGAAGATAGATAGATAGATAGATAGATCGATAGATAGATCGATAGATAGATAGATAGTAGATAGATATGATGTGCGTGTGTGTGTGTGTGTGTATATATATATATATATATATATACACACACACATGCATACATACATGCACATTATTTTTTCATTTTTAGTACATATCAATTTTTTAATGTAAAATTATATATACTTACGTACATATACATTTTTATTAATGTTTTTATTTATAATAAATACATAAATAAATATTTTCTGTTTCTAAGGAATTCCTAGTACATATCAATTTTTAGATGTAAAAAAATATGTATACTTATGTCAGTTTTTATTAATATATTTTAATGAATGATTTTTATGAATATTGAAATATTTTCTGTTTCTAAGGAATTTCTTTTGAAACTCTAGAGGAGACATGTGAGATTAATGGGTTCTTTTTCTCAAGAGAAAAACATCTGAGATGCTGAAGGCTTTGGTAGAAGTCTCCATTTGCTCTCTGTTTACACTGATTTCTGTCTATGAAATGCAATTTATGACTTTTATTTCTTATGGACCATCAAAATGTTTAAATGGGAGACAGTGTTCAATCATAGTATGCTATAGTATGATGTTTTAATATTAAACATGGAACATGATTGGTTTCTCTGTCAAGTAATGGACCGTTTTTGTCATAAGCATTGTAAACATATTGAGATGTTTTCCCTGCAGTCACTCGTGATCTGTTAATGCATGCTGAGAGGAAATGCATCACCCAGTTATGACATGGACATGCGGAATGCTGGATGTCCCACCATGCTATTGTGCGGCTTTTAGAAAGCGGGTAATGCCCCTTTTGAAAAGCGCCTGCAATGTGGCAGTATCTGCGAAGAAGTAGATCACACAAGCTCGGCTGG
The DNA here is from genome assembly GCF_001515625.1 of Sinocyclocheilus rhinocerous. Classification (NCBI taxonomy): domain Eukaryota; kingdom Metazoa; phylum Chordata; class Actinopteri; order Cypriniformes; family Cyprinidae; genus Sinocyclocheilus; species Sinocyclocheilus rhinocerous. Next base: position 235,289 of record NW_015644008.1, read on the forward strand.
ATAGGGGCATCAATCCCCTGACCTGCTCCCCTAGACACCAGACATGCAGGCGGCGGGAGGTTATTCTTCAGAGCACACATGGCAGAGGAAAAGAAAGAGCCGAAAACTAACTTGGGTCGCTTTGATTCCAGTGTCAGTTCTGAAGCCATAACTTGATTAATGAGAGTCAGCTGAATGGGCCTTTGAAAAGAAATGTCTTGAAATTCATCTTGTCATTGTCAGATGTCGCAGGAGCGTTTAGCTTCATGACCCCCCAATGGGGAAGAATAAAGTGAGAGGAATTAAGACTTTCAGAAGTGTGTGGTGTTGTTTAAGTGGCGAGGAACACAAGAATATCTCTGAGGAAAAGTGCACGATGGGATTTTGGAAAGAATGACTGCCAAAATAACTGTTTACCTTTCTCTCGCTCACAGTCTTTTTGTTCTCTTTTGCTATTTTTTTTTCTTGGGCATTTAGTGTTGCTTTATTCTTTTCATTTCTCTCTGTGGTGCATGATGGGAAATCTGTCAAGAGCAGTCAACTCTGCAAACAGACTGCTTGCAATTCATTCTCAGTTTAAATGGCAAAACCGACACTGTTTTCCATAACAAGCATCCATAACATAGCGTATACAGAAATGGCTATTTGATATATTAAAGGTATGTGCATATGGTACATTTTATTATTTTTAATTTACATGAGGTCATTTTATTAGTAAAGTTAAAAGGCAAAAACATTTATAATATGTAGTACTGTTCAACAGTTTGTGATTGGTTCTGAAATAAATCTCTCATGCTCTGCGAGGCTTCATTTATTTGATCAAAAATACAGTAAAAACAGTACTATTGTGAAATATTATTACAATTTAAAATAAATGTTTTATATTTGAATGTAATTTAAATATAATTTTCTCCAGTCTTTATTGTTACATGCTCCTTCAGAAAACATTCTAATAGAAACATTTCTTATTATTATCCATGTTGAAAACAATTTTGCTCCTTAATATTTTTGTGGAACTGTGATCTGTTTTTGTTCAGAGTTGTTTGATCAAAAGAACAGCATTTATTTGAAATAAAAGTCACTTTTGTCTCCTTGGTAAATAGAAGTGTTAATATCTTTAAAAAAAATAATTATATATTTACTGTATAATATATATATATGATAGTTTTGCAGCAATCAAACTCATGTCTCACAAGAGTCAGTGAATATCAGACCTCCATCTAATTGAAAGTGAAATGTCAGTGCAAGACCCTATACAGACCCATTCATTTCATTTGAACCAATATTTTTTTTTTCCAGAAACGGTGTAAACTTAAAAACTTCTTGATGGATTTGTTTCTTACAAATATGCACATTTGTAGGAAACAAGACATTAACTGATGGACTGGAGTGGTGTGGATTACTTGTGGATTATTGTGATGTTTTTATCAGTTTGGACTCTCATTCTGACGGCACCCATTATGAATATCAGACCTCCATCTAATTGAAAGTGAAATGTCAGTGCAAGACCCCATACAGACCCATTCATTTCATTTGAACCAATATTTTTTTTTTCCAGAAACGGTGTAAACTTAAAAACTTCTTGTTGGATTTGTTTCTTACAAATATGCCTCACTTTTTTTCTTACAAAGCTTTTCACCTCACAAGACATTAATTAATTGATGGACTGGAGTCGTGTGGATTATTGTGATGTTTTTATCAGCTGTTTGGACTCTCATTCTGACGGCACCCATTCACTGCAGAGGATCCATTGGTAAGCAAGTGATGTAATGCTAAATTTGACCAAATCTGTTTAGATGAAGAAACAAACTCATCTAAATTTTGGATGGTTTGAGGGTGAGAAAATTTTCAACAAATTTACATTTTTGGGTGAACTATTTTGAGACTTTAGTCTTTGCAACTTCAGGGATCTTATCTATGCACAATCAGCTTGTAACACTCCAAAGAGAAAGGAAAACTTGAAATCGCATCATATGACCCCTTTTAAAGGGGTCATATGATGCTTTTTTAAAGATCATTATTTTGTGTATTTGGTGTAACAGAATATGTTGACATGCTTTAATGTTCAAAAAACACATTATTTTTCAAATACTGTACATTATTGTAGGTCCTCTATGCCCCGCCTCTCTCAAACGCTTCGTTTTCTACAAAGTCCCTCCTTCCGACAAATGCAGTCTGCTCTGATTGGCCAGCTGACCCAGTGCATTGCGATTGGCCCGAACACCGCAAGCACTCGTCGGAAGAAAACTTGAAATCGCATCATATGACCCCTTTAATGGGATATAGTGGTATATAGTATCACTGTTACTTAAAATTGAATTAAACCAGTAAGAAACCACCCAACAACCTCACTGCAATGCAACAAAAGCACTGAAAACGCCTTAGCAACAACATAGTAACACCCTAGAATCATGTCATTGACTTTTGCATAGACAAGCACCACTCTTCAGAAAATGAAATATTACCTCCATAACCTCCTCCACCCAAGCTGCCATTTGATTGGCCGGTAACGTGTTTGGTATGGACTCATTAATCATTTTCATCGGTCTGATGTGTTTTAATGTGCAAGTGGTTTGTAATCAGACCATTTAATCAAGTCTCTCTCACTCTCTCTGTGTATGTTTGAAGCTCTAATGCTGGTGCCTACTGCATTGATTCAGCCTCCGTTCTGGTTACCAATTCATTTTGCCGATGGCAAGTCTCCTGGGGTTTGAAACCGCATCTACTCTGGTCATCAGTCTCCCCCCTCGAGCCCTGCGGTCTATGCTAATGCTGGCCCATTGAAGCCGGGGGGGCCTCGGAGAATTGCATAAGCTGACATCTGTACATTAACCTCTGATTTGAATTTCCTGTCCTGTCTTTTTGACGACTGATGAGGTGTCGGCTGCGTCTCATTACATCGCTTCATTCTTTATGTTGGGAATCAGTACAAATTTAGACACTGGTGTACAAACACTGGTGTACTTCATAACACTGCTACAAGGTCATGCAACTGCTAGCATCATTTGTTTTGTGCATCGTGTAGCTTCATTGTAGCTGGAAAAAATACAGTGCCATTCTGAAATGTGCTTGTGACCCATTTTTGATTACTTTTTTATATTAATGGAAAGAATATCTTGCATTAGCAGTGTTATTTATCATTTAGATCCTATTATAGTTTTTATTAAAATTAAAATAAAAAAAACTTTTTTTTCTTTTTATTTTCATTTTAGTTTAAGTTTTATTAATTTGGTTGTGTGTATTTGTCATTTTATTACTTATATCATATACTAACTATATACACACTTGTAATCAGACCATTTAATCAAGTCTCTCTCACTCTCTCTGTGTATGTTTGAAGCTCTAATGCTGGTGCCTACTGCATTGATTCAGCCTCCGTTCTGGTTACCAATTCATTTTGCCGATGGCAAGTCTCCTGGGGTTTGAAACCGCATCTACTCTGGTCATCAGTCTCCCCCCTCGAGCCCTGCGGTCTATGCTAATGTTGGCCCACTGAAGCCGGGGTCTCTGGAGAATTGCATAAGCTGACATCTGTACATTAACCTCTGATTTGAATTTCCTGTCCTGTCTTTTTGACGACTGATGAGGTGTAGGCTGTGTCTCATTACATCGCTTCATTCTTTATGTTGGGAATCAGTACAAATTTAGACACTGGTGTACAAACACTGGTGCACTTCATAACACTGCTACAAGGTCATGCAACTGCTAGCATCATTTGTTTTGTGCATCGTGTAGCTTCATTGTAGCTGGAAAAAATACAGTGCCATTCTGAAATGTGCTTGTGACCCATTTTTGATTACTTTTTTATATTAATGGAAAGAATATCTTGCATTAGCAGTGTTATTTATCATTTAGATCCTATTATAGTTTTTATTAAAATAAAAATAAAAAAATATTTTTTTTCTTTTTATTTTCATTTTAGTTTAAGTTTTATTAATTTGGTTGTGTGTATTTGTCATTTTATTACTTATATAATATACTAACTATATACACACACACACACACACACACACACACATATCAGCAGCGTCTCTACTAATAGCGAAACTCTAAGTTCATCTGCTATTATCTGCCGTTATTACCTCACTAGTAAGAAATTTGATTACTTTTTTATATTAATGGAAAGAATATCTTGCATCAGCAGTGTTATTTATCATTTAGATCCTATTATAGTTTTTATTAAAATTAAAATAAAAAAAACTTTTTTTTCTTTTTATTTTCATTTTAGTTTAAGTTTTATTAATTTGGTTGTATGTATTTGTCATTTTATTACTTATATAATATACTAACTATACACACACACACACACACACACACACACACATATATATATATATGCTGTATATACATTTCTATGTCGTTTTTATTATTTTTATTCCAATTTTAGTTATTTTAGTACATCAAGTTATATTAAATGACAATGAGAAATATTTCCTTGGCAACAAGTTGAAATAAAAGAAATAAAAAGCCTTTTTTATCTTATTTTATTTAAATGAAAGTGTTTTTTTTTTCAATTAATGGAAGGATTTTTTAAGTTTTATTAATTTGGTTGTGTGTATTTGTCATTTTATTACTTATATCATATACTAACTATATACACACACACACACACACACACACACATATATATATATACTGTATATACATTTCTATGTCATTTTTATTATTTTTATTCCAGTTTTAGTTATTTTAGTACATCAAGTTATATTAAATGAAAATGAGAAATATTTCCTTGGCAACAAGTTGAAATAAAAGAAATAAAAAGCCTTTTTTATCTTATTTTATTTAAATGAAAGTGTTTTTTTTTTCAAGTAATGGAAGGATTTTTTAAAATAGTTTTAATTTGAGTTAACTATAATAACCATAAAAGTGTATTTAAAAATCCCTATTAAAAATAGCATAAGTTAAACATGAGTTTTTTTTTTTCAAGTAATGGAAGGATTTTTTAAAATAGTTTTAATTTGAGTTAACTATAATAACCATAAAAGTGTATTTAAAAAATCCCTATTAAAAATAGCATAAGTTAAACATTGTAAATTAAAATGTACATACAGTATATAAATAAAGGTTAAATAATTTCTAGGATTGTATTCACTTGCTCTAAATGTTTTTTGAAAAATTGCTCTTGGAAAGTTTTTGTTGTATTTTTTTATTTATATATGTAGATTTAAAATATTTGATATTTAAGGAATATGTAAAATAAATATGCAAAATAAGTGAAAATATGAGGAAAATATGTTTTATGTAAGTAGCTTAGGAGTTATACATTAAAAAACTTGCATCTGTAAATATAAAATAAAATAAAAATGTTTTTGACAACTTGGCAGACTGAAGAAGAACTGATCAGAAATTGTTCTTGAAAAGTTTTTGAATTCTATTTTTATTTATAAATGTAAAACTTTTAAAAAACAAACAGAAACAAAAACATATGGTGTTAAAAAATGTTTAAAAACTTAAAGCATATGTAAAATGCTTTTCTTATTTTATTGTTGAATATAGTTATTATGCTTTGTAACAAAACATTTTCAAATATCTTTTTTTTTGTGGCAAAGCATAATTTTAATCAACAATAAATGGGAAAAACATTTTACATAAATAAAAATACAACAAAAATGAGTTCACAGTCTGCAGAGGAAACATTTCCACTGAGCGAATACAGTGAGCAGCCAATGCTTGCTTTTTTATGGCATGTTGAGGGTATTTTTTGTGTTTTTCAGTACATGCAAAGGATTTTAACAATGGTACAGTCCTAAAAAAGACTCCCTGCGTATTTACTACTAAACTAGGGAGCGAATTGAGACCCACCTCTTGTTCAAAACCCTCTCCAGCGCTGGTGCATATAGGCGCATAATCAGGAATCTGTTAGGAGTCAGGCTTTTTCCCAGCATGTCTGTGTGTGCCAGCGAGCCGTAGCTTAACCTCAGCCTCTATCTTTCAGCCCTTTGCAAAGAGCAGCAGTGGTGCGTTTGTTGATAACACTGCCATTTTCAGCACTGCTGACCTCACGAAGTTTCCCTGGCCCAGACTTCATTCTCTCTTTCTCTCTCTCTCTCTCTTTCCCGTTCTTTGGCTTTGCTTCTTTTTAACCTTTAAACGGATGCTGTGGCTGCTGCTGTTGATCTGTGCTGTAAATGGAGCGCTTCAGACGCCACTGTTTGCGGTGAAATGACAAATGCGTCCCCCGTTCTCACCTCCAGAATTCAGCAGATTTTCCTTTCACACGGGAGTCCATAAATGCATTCGAGAAAATCATCAATCATTTTTACTCGCTAAGAGAGTTGGAACAAAACATGCAAGCACACTATTGCCTGTTTAATGTGTTTTATTACTCAATTTGATTGTAAGCGATTGCAAGTGTTGCTGTTAAAAATGAGTGGCTTTGTGAGTTTTTGGACTGTTATTGTTGCTGTTAATGTGCCATTGTGATTTTTCCTGCAGGATGTTGTTCACATTAGTAGCGTGAATTATTCTTCTTTGTTTACACCGTGACTGGGTATTAGATTTATTAAAACCCAGTCACATTTTTTCAAACTAAACAGCTGGAAAATATGATACCATCAACAAATTATTGACAAAATGTCGATCCAATGTTCAGAAATATGGTCTGCCTCTAAAAAATATATTAAACATTCTTTTTAAAAGGGAACATTTTGTTTATTTATGTATTTATTTATTTTTACACGTATTTTTATTTGATTTTGTATTGCTCATTCAGGATGAATTTATTTACAGTATTTATTTATTCAAAATACAGTAAAAACAGTGATTCTGTGCAATGCTATTGCAATTTAAAATATTTTTTAAAAAGTAATTTATTTAAAAAGTGTACATAAATGTGCTTTTTGTGAACTTTGCCAGCCAAATCCCTTTGACCTAAAATATTTGCTTGAAATCCCCCTGATTTCAATAATTTAACACGGTTCACTGATGTCAATTAATGGTTGCATGACATTCATTCTTTCTTTTTTTCTTTATTTTAAACCAATGTATTTTTTTTTATTTTATTACCACACTATGTATATGTTTATTTATTAGTATAAAATATATTTTCATATATTTTTTAAATGTATTTTAAAATTTTTAATACATTTTATATATATTCTATATAGTTATTAATTTTAATTCATGAATTTATTAGTGTATTGTTTGTTAGTCACAATTGTTTCTGTAGTTGCAACTGTACCTTTAATACTTCTTTGTAAATTGTTTGTGTTTTAACTGTCTTCTTTGCATCATAGTGTAGTTAGATGTTTCCATGCTTCATTTATAGTTTGTTTGCATATATCAAAATCATACTTCAAAAGAGCAAGCAAAGTTGTGTTTTCCATGATATGACCTCTTTAAAATCCGGCTCAAAGTCAAATGAGTTTAAGGAAACTTTCAGGTCATGAAGAACATTATGCAGGAAAAATGTCAGAGTGTGGATCTACTACAGATTGTTCCCATCATCCGTAATGCTGTATTACAGCTCGCGCTCTTCTTAAACAGGATATGATGGATTTGTTTACAGTGGTGTCTGGCTGTGATAAGACTGCAGTCAGTCTCAGTTATCCTGGCATTCACTCTCCATGTGTGTCGATGATCTCAGCTCTTTCTGGCTTTCCTTCATCTCCGGATCCTGACAGGTCCTTTGAATGTCACTCTGTCTGTGGTTTATGTCTCTGAAGAAGCAATCAGAGAAGTTAATTCGGTTTTTTGTTTTCTTGCCAAATGAAATCGTTTTTTTAAATGAAAGACTGAATGTTTATCTTTCTATCAGATTAAAGCATATTACACCCCTGACCGTCAGAGCGGGGAATGTTTTTCATGAAACAGACGTCTTTAAGACCTTTTCACTCTTCTGGAAATAGACATGTTTATCTGACTGCTTTAACTAAATCTAGATGAATGCAGCCTTTATGCAAGATTAACGGATGAAGTTTATTGATTTATTTTTATGTATAGGTATAGATAGTTTTGGATGAACGGATGGATGCAGATGGAATAGATGGTGGATGACAGAGGGAATGATGGATTGATGAATGGATAGATGAATGAACAGATAAACCTCATTACGTCAGTGCAGTAAACACACAGGTGCCAGTAAAAGCAGCGTGTGTCTGGTCTCAGGGCTGGAGGGAGGTGATTGCTAAATGCAGTTCACCATCTGCTTCCTCCTTATTCTCCTGGCAAACTGCTGCGGCTGTGTGAAACTTCAGAATATCAAACGCATTTAGCACCTTGTACTTCCTGTTTATTTTCTGCGTTTGCGGTGTGAAATACTTATTGTAAATGCGCTGTTGTGTGCAGCCAATATTTATGAAGTGTTGCGAAGTCACTTCCACCTACCATTGTCATAATTAAAGTGTGTTTTCCGCACACTCTGAATGGGCCGGTGGCACGACAGCTGTCAAAATCAATGGTACTTGTTATAGGCAAGAAATATTTTTTTCTCGCTTTAAAGGTGGAAACCTAATATGAACATCAGCCTATAAGCCATAAATGATAGCGGGGACACGCATTCGGTCCCCTCGCATGTTTTAAAAACCTCCTGTAGGGACTAGTCACCTTCACAGTGGAACACACTGGTTAAATTTAGCCTCATTAAACAGGATTAAACAGAAATGTCAGCGTCTGAGGAGCGTTTTGTCCATAATGCTTTTCAGCTGCACCAGAGGATGCTGGTTACAGAGGTGAGGCCGAACGGTGTTGCACAATTAAAGGAGTAGCTCACCTAAAAATGAACATTTGCTGAACAGTTACTCACTTTCAGGCCATCCAAAATGTAGATGAGTTTGTTTCTACATCAGAACAGATTTGGAGAAATTTAGCATTGCATCACTTGCTCACCAGTGGATCCTCTGCAGTGAATGGGTGCCGTCAGAATGAGAGTCCAAACAGCTGATTAAAAACATCACAATAATCCACACCACTCCAGTCCATCAATTTACATCTTCTGAAGTGAAAAGCTGTGCTTGCTGATGGGTTCTTGGTAAACTATGGTTGTTGGTAAAGAAGTTGTTTCTTACAAACGCACAGCTTTTTGGCTGTTCTGATGAAGAAACAAACTCTACATCTTGTTTTGGCCTGAGTTAATTTTCAGCAGATTTTCATTTTTGGGTGAACTATTGCTTTAAATGGATCTCAGTTCTTCTTTCATTTTCATCCCTTCTGCAACATGGGTGTTTCTCCATAGTTTTTGCTTTGATTAGCTTTTTCTGTGTGAGGGATTATGGGTGGATTAAGTTTAACTCTTCAAACGGTGTCGTGTGGCTCGGAGAGCATATGTGTGCTGCTGCTGAGAAGAAGAGAGAGAGTGAGAGAAACCTGGCAAGGTGTCAGACTGTAAATGCCAGCTTATTCATAATATCTGTTTGGCTGTTTTATTTGGAGCATGCACAGACAGCTTCTCTTTGATGATTTTTTTCCCAGGCAGTTTCCTAGGCCTCTGTGTTCATTAAAAAGCTGTTTCATTTAGGTCCGTGAAGGTTTTCATTCATCCTGGCTGTCGTTGAAATGTCACATACAGTTCTTGTCATTGCCTTCATCACACGACTGATGCAACCACATTAAAATCAATGCATCATGGAAAAACGGCATTTTCCATTTTCTTTTGAAATAAAAAGTTTGTACTATGTGCGTAGATCTCTTTGATGATTTTTTGTCACATTCATAAATGGGCTGCAGTTTCCCAGGCCTCTGTGTTCATTAAAAAGCTGTTTCATTTAGGTCCGTGAAGGTTTTCATTCATCCTGGCTGTCGTTGAAATGTCACATACAGTTCTTGTCATTGCCTTCATCACACGACTGATGCAACCACATTAAAATCAATGCATCATGGAAAAACGGCATTTTCCATTTTCTTTTGAAATAAAAAGTTTGTACTATGTGCGTAGACATACTTTCAGAACTCAAAGCTCCCTACCCAGACCAGAAAGAGGTTTTGAAAACTTTGAAGTTACAAAATAGGTGGCATAATTAACAGATGACAGCCCAGTTCAATTAAATTGAATTGAATTAATAGCATTCCTTCTGTATGTTGTGTTTTTTCCATACTATGGAAGTCAAAAGGGACCAGCAACTGAAGGTGAACTATCCCTTTAAATATGGTTGCTACAGCCATGTGTAATGAACTCCAGGGGAAACATATAAAATGATACAGAAATGTAGATTATGACTCTTTTAAATTGAATTTGCAAAACACATTTTCTAAGTTAATTCCCCCTACTAAAACAGGTTTAAGGAAGTCCATGTTCTTCAATAGCACTGGGTGCATTCTAGCAAACACACACAGCAGCGCTGCATCCATTAACCAGAGCTGCTGTTTAATGGATGTTTTCAAGTTATATGTTGTAGGAACTCAGAGCTGGGAAACAAGTTGAGGTTATGACTCTCAAGTGGGACTGTAGCAGGCGGGAGAGAGTCATTATCAGGCGGTGAGTGTAATACAGTTATATTCTCTTGCATCGACTTTGAATGAGTCTCACTGTGAAGTTTAGCTGAGCGACTCGCTTCATTTCCAGCCCCTTAAGGTGGAACATTTGCGTCTAGGCTAGAGCGGTGCCCGGAGACTGTGAGATGGAAATGGGTCTGTGGATGTCGGAGTGGTTGTGACGGTGAAAAGGAGCAGTTTAGTGGTTAGCTGATAGGCTCCGGAGAGGACCGGTCCCTGGGCCATAAGGAAAGTGGCAGAGCATCGCGCGGTTGCCTGGAGACGGAGCAGCTTTCCGCAGGCAGTTTGAGCTCAGATCAGCTGCTGATGCTTTGCTTCTCTGAGGATTTTGAGGTCGTGAAAGTGTGAGACAGAGATGCAAGTGCAAGAGATGCTGTGCTTTATGGGTAAATGATACATGCATTTCAATCCAAGTCCATCAAGATGCTGATTTAAGTCTGACTGGTCAGTTCAAGCATTGATATATTAGTAAACTTCAATCAAATAGTTCTCTGATCTTGACCTTCATATCTGTGTAAGTTTAACTTCAAGTGTTATAAAAGGTGTGATGACTCAGTCTACAGTGGGCTGGAAACAGAGATCATTTAGAGAGAGAAAATGACTTCTGGTTTTGCTTATATTTTGTTTTGATTTGAACAGAAATATGTTTTTTTAGTATTTTGTGTGATGGCGCATAAGTGCCACATTAAAACAATAAGGACAATTTAGAGAAGTAATAAGGTTTTGAGAATCATCTCATAGTAGGATGTTTATGAGAATAAAGTCATAACATTATAGGATTAATAAAGCAACATTTTGTCAAAATTATGAGAATGAGGTCATAGCATTACAAGATTAAAGTAGTAGGGAAAGTAACATCAAATGTATGTGTTGGATAACAGCAAAGTCAGCTTATTAATCAAAGCATTAAGATTGTATTTTTTGTAATGCTGTCTTTATTCTCAAAATTGTAGATTTTTATTGATTTTTATTTTAATGTGACACTCGCACTGTCATAATCTTGTGGATGCCGTTCACATAAAAACGATGCTTTGATATTTTCTGTAGAAAAGTAAATGTAAGCTGCTTACACATGCAAAACTTGCCTCTGCAATGCAAATTAATATTTGTATTCAACAAGGACACATTTAATTGATCAAAAGTGACAGTAAAGTAAGTTATGATGCTACAAAAACTTGTATTTCAAATAAATGACGTTCTTTTTTTATTCTTGAAAAAAATGTAACACTGTTTCTACAAAAATATGAAGCAGCACAACTGTTTTCAACATTGATAATAATAATAAATGTTTCTTGAGCAGCAAATCAGCATATTAGAATGATTTCTGAAGGATCATGTGACACTGAAGACTGGAGTAATGATGCTGAAAATTCAGCTTTGCATCACAGGAATAAATTACATTTTAAAATATATTTAAATAGAAAACACGTTTTTAAAATTGTAATAATATTTCACAGTATTACTGTTTTTACTGTAATTATGATAAAATAAATGCAGCCTTGGTGAGAATAAGAGGATTATCCTAAAATATCCTTATTTTAAAATCATAAAAACTTTTGAATGGTAGTGTAGTTTAAGTTAAAGTTAAGTTTACAAAGTAAATGCAGCACTTCTGCTTCTCCACCAACTCACTGGAGAAGCTGTTCTAGTCAGATAAACTCAAACATGCACGCTACTTTGTGAGCTATTAGTATTTTAGAGCACCATGTTGATTTCCAGCCATCCGGAACGCCAGACAACTGAGAGCTCGGTGGTTAATTAAGTGATTTTAAGCCACAAGATGCCAATCAGTGAGTCAGACGGTAACGACTCATTCGTCAGAGGGAGCATCAGCAGGAGATATTCTCAGGCTTTGAGTCGTACGGATGATTTTAAAGGATGGAGGAGTTTTGGATGTGGTTTGATTGTGTGTCGGAGCCAAGACTCATCTTTTACATCTGTTACCCTTACCTATAATGCTGTTTATGACGACGAATGTTCAAATATTGGCATTAGGATGCAAATTTGGTGGTAATCATCATACACATCCTAATGTCTTTCCAAAATTGTGTGCATTTCTTTCTTTTGTGGAACAAAAAAAGAAGATATTTTGAACAGTGTTGGTAAACAAACCGTTTTGGAGCCCATTGACTTTTTCAAAATATCTTCTTTTATGTTCCACAGATTAAATAATAGTTTGGAATGATGAGGATGAGAAAATCATTTTTGGGCGAACTATTCCTTTAAGACTTTTTAGTTAAATTATGCCTATATTTATATAAATCGGTGCCAATATTTACACATATTTTCAGCTGTGTACATGATGCAATTAAATTCAGGTGTCCACATTTATTTAATTATGCCTATATTTATATAAATCGGTGCCAATATTTACACATATTTTTAGCTGTGTACATGATGCAATTAAATTCAGGTGTCCACATTTATTTATTTTTCTTATTTTTTACTTTTTTACAGGATGGCCTATCCAAATTACAATATTATAAAATTAACAAGTCATGATCTGAAAGTCAAAATTTTGAGAATAAGATCATTGCATTATGAGTTTAAAACTGAAAGTTATGTGGTGTGAAATGTCAAAATTGAGTACCGAGTACCAAGTCAGCCTGTAAAATGTTATTTTAGAATGTTACATACGTAAAATGTTACATATGCACATATAATAGCATAGAGATGACCTTGAAGAAAATACATATGGAATTTTGATTTAATGACGTTTTTAAATTGCAAATTTCTTTTAGATGATTTTATCTGCTCCGTTTGTCATTTACTTCACATCAGGAAATGTGAAGACACTGTTATGTTTATTCTTAGATTATTATTATTACTGAGCTGTAATTAGAGAGCTGTTTGAATGTTCTCACCTGTCAGATCTGCTCTCTCTAAGGTGGGATGCTTCTCACCAGCACATGAAATTAGCTTTAGAACGCTGCGTATGATTATAGGTTCCATAGCTTACATTAATACTCTTGCATCTCTCGCTCTCGGCTCTTCTCTGGCTGTCTCTGTCTCGCTGCTCTCCTGCTGTGATTGTGTATTCATGAGCACAGCTCTGCGTTCATTCGTAATAACATGCTGATCCAAACAGATCAGGAAAAAATGGGCAGAGTGCAAGGAAAACAACTGTTATGTTTCTTACACTCAAAATCCATATGTCAACAAACAAACAAAGCGTGTGTTTAAAGGTTTAAACCTTGCAATCCGTCAATTGGAAATTTTCACAGTTTGATGAGATATTGTGAAGAGAGGCTTTATTTAATGTACATTATAAGATTTGTAGGTTTCACAATTTTGAAATTTTTTCCTTTATTTTTTTAAAGGGATGTTTTTTATTTGATTATTTGATGATTATCATTTAAAGTTATACTGTCTTTACACTTTGAGAGTCACAGCATGATGCACTAAAATGATAAATAACAGTGTCATGTATGGAAGCCTGTTTCCACCACAGAATTAAAAAAATTAAAAAGGTAATTGCGACTTTTTATCTGACAATTCTGCTAGAATAAATGTCAGAATTGTTTGATAAAAAGTCACAATTCCCTTTTTTATTTTTTTAATGTTTTTATAACCTCAGACTTTGTATCTCACAATTCTGAGTTTACATCTCACAATTCTATTTTTCTCTGAATTCTGAGTTTACATCTCACAATTAAATTTTTCTCTGAATTCTGAGTTTACATCTCATTTATCTCACAATTATGACATTCTGAGTTTACATCTCACAATTCTATTTTTCTCTGAATTCTGAGTTTACATCTCACAATTCTATTTTTCTCTGAATTCTGAGTTTACATCTCACAATTCTATTTTTCTCTGAATTCTGAGTTTACATCTCACAATTCTATTTTTCTCACAATTCTGAGTTTACATCTCACAATTCTATTTTTCTCTGAATTCTGAGTTTACATCTCACAATTCTACTGCTAAATAAAAAAAGATAATTATGACATTTTATCTCACAATTATGACTTTTCTTGCAATTCTGAGTTTATATTTCACAATTCTGAGTTTACATCTCACAATTATGTTTTGTTTTGTTTTTCTGCCATGGATTAAAAAAATTAAAAAGGCAATTACGATTTCTTATCTCACAATTCTGACTTTCGTTCTCAGAAATGCAAGTTAACATCTTGCAATTCTGACCTTGTCTCACAAAATTTACAAAAAAAAAAATTGCGAGATATAAATACAGAATTTCGAGACAAAAGTCAGAATTGCGAGATTTAAACTCAGAATTGTGAGCCATAAACTCAGAATTCTGACTTTTTTCTCACAATTCTGATTTTACATCTCACAGTTCTGTTTTTTCTGTGTCCACCACAGAATAAAAAAAAATATATATATAAAAAATCAAGTCTGAGATAAGTCCTTTTTTATCCTGTGGCTGAAAGTTGTTGATTATTAGCCATTAGACCGGATATACTAAGTATACAGTCCTTTCCTGAACAGTTCTTGCGCATTTATTTTAGTTCTTTATGCTTGTCTCTGTGTGCGTTTGAGCAGCTGTAACAGTGTAGCGTAGTGAATCTGGATTAAGAGAGATCAGCAATAGCCATGGATTAAAAAAATTAAAAAGGCAATTACGATTTCTTATCTCACAATTCTGACTTTCGTTCTCAGAAATGCAAGTTAACATCTTGCAATTCTGACCTTGTCTCACAAAATTTACCAAAAAAAAAAAATTGCGAGATATAAATACAGAATTTCGAGACAAAAGTCAGAATTGTGAGATTTAAACTCAGAATTGTGAGCCATAAACTCAGAATTCTGACTTTTTTCTCACAATTCTGATTTTACATCTCACAGTTCTGTTTTTTCTGTGTCCACCACAGAATTAAAAAAAAATATATATATAAAAAATCAAGTCTGAGATAAGTCCTTTTTTATCCTGTGGCTGAAAGTTGTTGATTATTAGCCATTAGACCGGATATACTAAGTATACAGTCCTTTCCTGAACAGTTCTTGTGCATTTATTTTAGTTCTTTATGCTTGTCTCTGTGTGCGTTTGAGCAGCTGTAACAGTGTAGCGCAGTGAATCTGGATTAAGAGAGATCAGAAATATGAAGCCTACCAAGGATACCTTTAAATGGATAACATTTGCCAAATGGGTACATGTTACAGCTCGAGTAATTAAAAGAGTAAATGTTATGTTAATAAAAAGTGAAGTGTTCTCATTGGCCCTTTGGAGGCCCCAGGGGTTCCGCCATCATTGTATCAGAGAGCTTCACACACACACACAGCTGGACTGGAACGCAAGGTACAGACAGAACTCTGAAGCTCTGGGCTAAATTTACTAAAAACAACGGGCATGTGGAATAATTTGGACCTTAAATGTGAAGTGTGTCATTTCTGAACCATTAGTGACACCAAATTGAATTGCAATTTGTGTGCAGAAAGTGTGAGCGGTGCTTGGCTATGTAAAACTCACCGCCAGTATGTTAGGGTGTTCTTGGAGTGCTATGCGGTTACTAAGGTGTTCTGAGTGTTTTTTTTAGCATGTTGCTATGTGGTTGCTGAGGTGTTTATTTTTTAAACATCTTGCTATGTGGTTGCTAAGGTAAGCACTTTTCTAGGTGAGTTCTAGGGAGTTCTTTATGGTTGCTAGGGCATTGCTATGTGGTTAGTAAAATGTTCTGATTTTTAAATTTTTTGTTGCTTGTTTCTATGGAGTTACTAGGGTATTCTGGGTGTTTTTAGCATGTAGCCACGTAGCTGCTAAAGTGGTCTGAGTATTTTTTTTTTGCATGCTTCTATATGGTTGTTAGGGAGTTCTGAGTGTTTATAGCACTTTTCTAGTGGAAAAGCTAAGGAGTTTTGTATGGTTGCTAGGGCGTTGCTATGTGGATACTTAAGTATTCTGTTTTTTTAGCATGTTGCATTGGGGTTACTAGGGTGGTCTGAGTTTTTTTTCATCATGTTGCTATGATGTTACCAAAGTATTCTGTTTTTTAGTATGTTGCTATGGGGTTGCTAGGGTGCTCTGAGTGGTTTTTAGCATGGTATGCAGTTTCTTGAATATTTTGAACGAGTTGCTATGCAGTTGTCAACGTACTCAGAGTGTTTTGCACATTTGTTTTTGTTTTTTTAGTGTTTTGGTCATCTGCCAGTTTTAAAAAAAAGTTTTTTATTACTTTTTAGACAGGTTATAGCATCTCTCCACTAGAAGCTTCACCATTTAAGGTTTTTTGACAGCACCGCATGTCACAGTTGTTTATGTTATTTGACAAGTCAACCTTCAAATAGCTTACTAGTTATTTTTGCATATTAAATAATAGTAGATTTTTCCTATTATTTTGACATAAAAATGACATCACCTTTAACATAAGAGATGACAGCATCTCATAGAGTTTGTTAAATTGTGTTAAATTTAGTGTGAGATAAAAAAAAATAAAAAAAAAGGATGGCAACTTCCTGATTGTTGTTAATTCAGAATTCATTCAACACCTTCATTTACTTTTTTTTTAAGTTTGCAAGATTGAGTATCAGGTGATATCGCTCTTATTATCACTTTAATTCGCTGTCAAGTGTGTCACATCTGTCAGATGTGAATTAAACCCTATATCTTGAAACTTCCTTTGGCTTAATTAGTCTGCCGGCACCTTTCTTTCTCTTTCTCCCCTTCCATCTCTCTTCCTTTCACTTCATCCATCTCTGCTTCTACTGTATGAATATTTGTCTCATTGGTCTTTCTGCAGAGCTCATTACATCGCTCAATATTGTGTTTTGATGGAATATCACAGTGTTGTTGTCTCTGTGACACGGGTGGAATATTGCGAGGCCTTTACAGTGCTGCGGAAATGTATTTCTCTCGCTTTGGAATGACATTATTGTGACATTGTCGTGCTGTTGAGGAGACTGATCTTATGGCACACTGCCAATTTTTTCTGATGGCTGATTCTGATGATTTGCTGTCAACAGTGAAAGACAAAGTGCAAGTGTGTCTTATCTTTTGATGGCGACTGGGTTGGGAATGGGCCAAACTGACATATAAAGGAACATTATGTCAGGAAAGGCCTCAGATTGTCAGATGCATATAGCACGCTGTAATTGCAAAAGCATTTTTAAAATGGAAAGCTCTAGTGTGATTGGCTGTTTTTTATGCAGCTTCAAAGAGTCAGGGTGCACAGGTATTTATCAGGTTTGCGAATGAACAAATTTATGTTTACAAGTTTGCAGACAAAATTCGGACCTTAAAGATCAAGCATGTACACATACAGTTTTTTTAAAATAAATTTTTTATTTATTCTTTTTGATTCATCAATGATGCATGCAGTTGTTTAAAAGTGACCATAAATGAATGCTGAGAAAAGTATGATTTTACAAAATATTAAGCATCACTACTGTTTTCAACATTGATCACAATAAAAATGTTTCTTGAACAGCAAATCAGCATATTAGAATGATTTCTGAAGGATCATGTGACACTGAAGACTGGAGTAATGGTGCTGAAAATTCAGCTTTGCATCACAGGAATAAATTACATTAAAATACTAATTAAAATACAAAATGGTTATTTTAGATTGAAATAATATTTCACAATATTGCTGTTTTTACTGTATTTTTAATCAAATAAATGAAGCTTTGGTGAGCAGAAGAAACTCAAAAATGTCAAAAGCGTAATTGGTTCATTCATGTGCAAAAGATATTCTTGGAGTGCTGTGCATTTGCTAAGGTGTTTTGAGCTAAGCATGTTGCTATGCAGTTGCTAGGATGTTCTAGGTGTTTTAGCATGTTGCCGTGTGGTTGCTAAGGTGTTCTGAGTGTTTTTTTTTAGCATGGTATGGTGAGCATTTCAGAAGAAAATCTAAATATATGTGAGAGTATCAGACACTTTCTCCTTTTCTAACGGGACACCAGCCAGGAATCTCACCTTGACAGTAAAAGACAATAATGGAAGATTGTTGAATAAATCAGAATTATATAAACTGGAGGAGGTTTGACGTCTGAAGGATTTAACGTGTAGAGCCTCTGATTATCAACACAAGAACAGCACGGTTGCAATGAGAATGAATTTATTGACCATAAGATCACACACGCTGTACTACTATGGAGAATAACTAAAACTAAAGAATAATTGAAATCAACAAATCAGAAATAACTACAGACTAACACCATTAATGAAAATGAATTTAAGCAAATGGTTAAAGCAGTGGGATTGGGCAAAGCAAAGGAAGAGAGAGTTGTGCTGTAAGCAGTCTTATGGAGAAATCAGGAATGGTTTCTCAAGACAATGGGGTTGATAGCAAATGGGCATTTACTGTTACTACAGATAGCCTAAGGTACATAAAGTTAGAAACTGACCCCAGATGAGCAGTCTCTACACAGGAAACAATCACATATAGGCAATAACCTAGTGCTAAGGCCTTTTAGAAAGAGGTTTGATAAGCTTATATTTACGTTCCACTTGGTTGGGTGATGGTGGATATCCTCCACTGGGCGTCCTGGTGGCTTGCAGTGGGAAAGGCTGGATTGTTCTTCAGAAGTGCTGAGTCTTTCTCTGTCTGAGACATTTTTTTAATTTTGAAGAAATTAAATTTTTTTTAAATTTTTGGGTGAACTACCCCTTTAAGTCTAATTGCCACACAGTCACTTCACATCACACGTAACGCAGGTCAGATGCACTCTTCCTGTCTAAGTGGGCGGTTCTTGGCCAGAATAAGCTGCAATGTGGACCAGACTTGCTGATATGTCATCAAAATCTGTGATGGCGTTCTTGTAGGCATTCTGGGATGGTTTTATTTGCAGTGTACCATAGAGATAAACAAGGTGAGTGGCGCAGAAAATACAATGAGATACTCTGTGAAGGCTACAGATACTGAGCTTTCCTGCCCTCGATAGCGATCCCATTCCAGCAGCTGTAAAAAGAGCATCCAGACCTGTTAAACCCAGAAACACACTCGCCATACCAAGCAGTTCTGTCCTATGAAACCGCCCCGGGAGAGAAGGAGAGCTGAAGAGAGGTGAAGGGGTGGGTTTGTGCAGCCATGTTGAGCTGTTCGTCGGCCCCTTTAATTACACAGAAGGAGAAAGAGAGCAGAAAATCACCTGATCGCCCTGCTGTCTGCCAGCCAATCTAATGGAGATGTACCCTGCTCATTAGCATATAAATTGGCCAGAAAATTGAAAAGTGCATTACGACATTTAGCTTCCACCCCAATAAAAAAAAATCCAGTATTGCCTTAAGTCTCTTTACGGAAAAATGGGCAGAAAGACAAGCTCTTAAGGAAAGAGCATATTATCCAATAAGGCTGTCTATGTGATAAAATAAAGATGTGATTCATTCATCAGCTGGTAATGCAGTGCGTGTGGGTATGTAATGAGTGGCACATACTACTCATTCTATTTTAGCAGCATATTTCAAACCACCGAATAGTATTAATATTTTTGTATGCATGGAATGAAAGTATGTCCTATTACAATTGTCAAAATGTGCAGTATACAAGTAGATTATACTGATTGTGAATATTGTATCCCAGAATTTGCAATACGCTCAAATTGATTTGAAGTGTTCTATTAGTTTTCCAAGTGATCTGACTTACAATCGTGCTGGGGAAATTACTTTTAAAATGAATGCATTACTCCATAAAAAAGTAACTAATTCTGGTATTTTTTACGGAAAGTAATGGAAAGTAATGCATTATGTTGCTTTTTGTCACATGGGCTTGCTTATTTGTTTTTAATAGCAAAAACCCAAAAGTTATATTTTTGGCAACTGTAAAGGCCCTTTCACACCAAAAGTGAAATTAATAAACCTCTATCTATCTATCATTTCTTTATTATTCATTATTTATTTGTTTAATGTATTTATTTATTTGTGTATAATTATATTTTTCATTGTTAGTATGTATTTATTTATTTATTCTTCCATTAAAAATGCATTATTTACTTCTGAATATCTTAATATTGAGTTGATAATTGGATGGCAATCACTGCAAATTAAACATGCGATCATATGAGGTCATGTAGCACACTGCTGAAATGTTTATTGTTGCATACTATGTGCTGTTTCACATGCAATTTTTTTAATCGAATGCTCCAGGATTGAGCACCATTCAGAATTTAAATTCTTGAATTAGAGCTCAGTTTGAAGAATAGATGAACAGAGGATATGCAGCATTGCATTTTGAATTTAGATTGATAGATGATAGATAGATGGATAGACTGCAGACTATGCAGTGCGCTAGTATGACAAAGGTAGCTGATGTCTCCGCAGAGTCACTTTATCTAAAGCTCCATGTGTTCAGACAAACTAACAGTAACACTATTACAGCAGCTCAGAACTCGGAAAGGGTTCTGTGCTTGTGTTTGCCACAAATCAATATGAAGTATTAGGAGTATGATGAATGGGCCCAGAAAACAAAGTCAAGAAGCCACATAGTGCATGTGTGTGAGTGTGGTTTCTGTGTGTGTGTGTTTGTTTGATTGAGCTGAAGGTGACCTAGATTATTGCACAGCTTTAGTCTCTCTTGTTTTATTCAATGGGTTTAACCTCTCATCTGAATATATATGGAGAACGAGCTAGATTGAGTGAGTGAATATTTATGTTGGTGTGTGTTTGTGATGACAGTTTGCAGGTGAGAGGGAGGGCAGGATGGGAGAGCACAGTTAGCAATAAGAAATCATTGTGTGTGTGTGTGTGTGTGTGTGTGTGTGTGGAGGCGCTGGCGTTCTTGAGGTGTCCTTAGCTGTCGCAGTCGTAAGGCATGACTGTGGAATACTGATTTCCCGTACCGTCCCTGTCTCTATCCCTCTCTTCCTCTCTCTCTGCTACACATCTGTCTGATTGCATCACAGCTGGAGTGTGTGCTGTCAACCCTCTTAAATACAACTGTGATCCAGGTGAATAGAGATGCATTCAAACTGACTGTTGCTTTTGAACACTCACTCTCTGCTGTGAATAGCAGTCCATGTGGCCAGGATGCAACAAGTTCTGTCTCTGAGATGCACACCATCTCCTTGAGCATTTCTAGGTGAAATCCCAATTAATTGAATGTATGTACTTTGGAGTATGTAGTAGGACAGTATGCTAGTAGGGACATAACAAAACAATGTTCTTCTGTAGTGCAAAGGATTGCATATCGGATATTAGAATAGAAAGTATTAAAAGATGCATACTTTGAAAACGTACTGAAATCATACACCAATCAGGCTTCTTTGACATACTATTTTCAGTGTTGGGTTAGGGTTATTAAATTAAAATGTGGGAAACTCCTACTCCGAATCCCAAACCTGAAGGTGTCATATACCTGTAAGTTGAAAAGTGTTGAAAGGTTGAATTCAGTTTGCATTCTATTGCTTTTCCAAGTAGGAAAATCCAACCGGAATGAATTCTGGTTAAACTGAATTATTATGTATGTGCATTATTACATTATTATATATTATTATTATTATATATGCATGCATATATGCAAGCTAATCCTAAGTATTTAACTTTAGCACATATCGTGTCTCACACTGTTTGCGCTACAGACATTGAATGATGCCTCAAATCATGCAGTTTGTTCAGAAGAGGTGTGCTATTACTTTTCTAAGCAATTAAACTTTGCTGGGGAAATGATAGAACACCCTAGCAACCTGATAGCAATGCTTACTCTCCCCGTCTTCTGTCCACTGAGTAACACATTTAATCCACAAGCCAATTAATACACAAATCACCTCACTTCCCTGCTTCTGTACGTATGACGGCATGTTCTCATCTGTCTCTGTTGATAAATAGAGCGCTGAACCCAATAGTGTAATTTCAGCGTTGAATTTCACATGATTTCCCTAATCACCAGAACTGAAGAGCACTATAGACACCACTGCTTCTGCCTAACAGCTTTTATTGTTACTAAAGGCAGGCCTTATATTTTATTACGCCTGTCGTACAGCACAATAATGCCCACGATTCCCTGTAGGAGAGAGTTAATCCACTAACTTCTCACTCACTGTGTCTGGAAATGGAAACAGAAATCACTGCAGGGAACAATGAAGCGGTACACACACACACACACACAAACAAACAAACAAACAACCGTGGTTCTTAACTAGGCAGTTAATCTGACAAGACTGTCAGAATGACACATGCAGAGAGAAAGAGAGAAATGTCTTTGTTAAGAGGCAGAAAAACACATCTATCGTGTGCAGTCTGCGTCGTCGCTTGGAGAATGCCTGTTGCACAGCTGATTGGTTCACAGTTTGTCCCACTTTGCGATTGTAATGTCTGGAATATATGTTGTGTCGTGTTAAAATACATATGCAGACAACTATAAGACATTTGTAGGTTGATTGGCCAGAAAAGTATAAATGTTGTTATAAAAACGTTGTTTTGGTTGGTCAGCCTGACACAGGCAAGTGTGTTTCTGTTTAGGGCGGGGCTATGTGTTTGATGACCAGTGACAGACAAGGAGAATATTACAGTGAAACTGTTGGTAAATTTTTTTTTTTGTGCAATTACATTTGGTGATGTAGAAATCACACAGTTCCCCTTTTAAAATACAAGGGGAAAAAGTGTTCTTGAGACTTAAAGGGTAAGTTCGCCGATTTTCAACCAGCTTTGTAGTGCTACAGTGTCGATAGTATAAGTAAATGAACAATGCGTATTATTTTTCTGTGTTACCCGCACTAATATATCCCCATTTTTTTGTCAGCAAAAGTCTGATGGATAATGCATTTTTCACATCTTTTGACAACTCCAGGGCTTTTGTGAAAACTACAGATCACATTTTTGTTTCCTTGCTGGCAGATCTTTTCCTACCTTTTATCGCCACAGTTTTCTCTAGTCGTGTAATACTGCATAAGCAGCCAACTTTTATTAATGTTGCCAGCTGTGAATTATCAATTTAAACTCCATCTTTACAATTTGGAGGAAAAAAAAGGGATAAGGAACTAGTGAACATTAAAAGGTTTTAGTTGTATTTCAGTTTAATTTAGATTGAGATTTTTTTTGTTTATTTAATTGACTTACTTGCTCATTAGTTAAGCTTTAAAATGTCATGTGGTGCAACTCCCCAAAACCATGGGGCCCTATCATACACCAAGTGCAAGCGCAAGTGTTTTTGCTAGTTTCAGCCCGACGCAGTTCTCATTTTCCCGTCCTGCGTTGCGTTGTTTAAATAGCAAATGCATTTGCGCCCATTTGTGCGCCCATGGGCGTGCTGATCTAAAAAAGAGGTGTGTTCAGGCGCATTTTTAGCACGTTGCTATTTTGAGGAACTGAAAATAGACTGCGCCATAGACCAACTCAAACCTGGTCTAAAGTCTGGCGCAATATTTTTTCTTTGTTATTTAAAGAGCGCGTTAGTAATATGCGCCTATAGGCTGGTGCACAACGCGCGTACACTTTGCTTATTACACACACAGGGACGCCCAGCAGCACACAAACGTTTTTAAAAATGAAAAATTACATTCCTCCATGTAAATAGCGAACCCGCCATGGCGCGAACGCAACTGGCTTTTAAAGGGGATTGGAGATGAGACTCTGATTGGTTTATTGCACGTTACGCCCAAAAAACACCCATTACTCATTAAGAGAATAGGGACAACCCGTTTTAAACTAGCAAAAGTGGATTCGGACATGCCCTGAGTGCACCTGCGCCGTGCGCTTTAGATCATGCGCTTAGATAGTTCAAATAGGGCCCTTAATGGTGTTCATGAATTAATAATTCTGAATTAATAATATTATTTGAAAGGGGGGGGGGATTAAGATTAAGAGACATCCCATGTAGTCATTATATGAGTCATTAATTGGAATTTTTGAAAATCACATAAGTTTTCAAAACATTTTATGTGTTTTAAATGGCATTTTTCCTTTATTTCAAAGGATTTTTACTTTTATCATAGACATTGCTATATGTCATTTACTCTTATAGGATCAAGTGTAAACAGGAAAATAGAGGTGAGAATGGAAGAATGGGATCAGGACATGAGAAAAAGGCTTCTTACAATTTTAGTACATGTCATTTATTTTGTTTGTTTTAGTAACATGCTCACTGATTGGAGAATATGATGGAGCTCAGACAATCAGGTGCTTGCTCATTTAACTAATACAAATAGTTTCACTAAGCTGTGGCAAATGAGAAGCCCGGCGTCAGTGATCGATTTCACGCACACGTGTTTGATCGTCTGATAAGCAAATGATCATTAAACATCTCCGTATAACATAATTAAGTCTCAGCGCAGCCTCCCATGTACCCATTCGGCTGGATATCTATCTCGCTTAAGTACGGTTTGCTGTAATTGCTTTTTAACAGACGCAATATGAAGTGTGTGGTAACATGGTTCATTAATGAGTTGGTTAAGAATGTTTTTAAATGGTTATCCCCAGTCGACGTTTATGATATGATTTGATTTGACTTCCCTCGCGGTTGCCATGGGGGTCTTGTCGTGAGATAATGAGTTGACGGTTGCCACGGTTTCGGCAGGCATTAGGGATCGTCAAGGATTGCATGGCCTCAGGAGTGGAACGTCTCAGCGGCCTTCAAATGTAATTATGTAGAAGTGTAATTATTTGGTTGCAAGGAGGGGAGGAGTGAAAAAAAATGTGATTGTTTAGATGCCAAATGTGGAAGGAGACGATTCTTTTTGATGGTTGATTAGTGTTTGTGCGTGTTCTGGATTGAACTTAAACTAAATCTGAATCTAATTAAAAAGTCATTGTAGTCACTGCTAAATGTTTTTCTTTACATTTATGTACTTTTCAAAACTGATTTCAGAACAGCTTCTGAGGCCGTATAATAGTTTGATTTTCAACAAAATAGAGAGCATTGGTGGTAACTAAGTAAATATTTAGTTACTAGCCTACAGCACTAACTTCTCACTAGAAATGACATCAAAAGTGGAAAAAGTTGGTTGAAAATGTATATTTACACACGAACTGACCACCAATCACAACTTTCAGACACCATCTTCATTTTATGCAACGGAGTGGTTCGAATCATATTATGGTTTTTAAGTCACAGATCAGATTTCTTTTCAGATCAGTTAAAAAAAGTAATTTAGTAAATTTGATGTGTGTTTTTGTCATTTTTATTAGGTTTTTTAAATATATCTCTATAGCATTTATTATTTTTTATTTATTAGTTTTAGTTATTGGTAACACTACAATAAAGTCTTATTAGTTGAAGTTAGTTAATGCATTTACTACAATTAACTAACAATGAGCGATACATTTATTTATTAATCTTTGTTAACATTAGTTAATAAAAATACAACTTTTCATTGTAGGTTGTAAGTATTGAAATTACCATTAACCGAGATTAATACATTTTTAGTTCATGTTAAATAGTTAAATGGAATTATTATAAAGTGTTACCTATTATTTTAGTACTTCGACTTTAAACGAAAATGAGAAATGTTGCCTTGGCAACTAGCTGAAATTAAAAAAGGTTAAGTTTTATATTTTGTTTTTTGTCAGTTAATGTTTATTTAATTTCAAATAATGTTTTTTTTTTAAATGGTTTTATTTTTAGATTTAGTTAACGATAATAACCCTGGTGGTTGCTAATGTAGGCGATTGCTTACCGGCCAAAAGAGCCCACTTTCAACATAATATTATAAATATGGCTCGGGTCCCTCCTTCCATGCCTTAAAGTTTAAGTTTTATATTTTGTTTTTTGTCAGTTAATGTTTATTTAATTTCAAATAATGTTTTTTTTTAAAATGGTTTTATTTTTAGATTTAGTTAACGATAATAACCCTGGTGGTTGCTAATGTAGGCGATTGCTTACCGGCCAAAAGAGCCCACTTTCAACATAATATTATAAATATGGCTCGGGTCCCTCCTTCCATGCCTTAGTGTTTTTTTAGCCTGATTTTTTTTCTGTCCACCAGGGAAAAATCCTAAGTAATAGCCCATCTCTTCTCAACAAGTTACACATTGAATTAAACATGAAATTTTGAAGTAGAAAGACTGAAAAAGTATTTTCTTGTAAAATATGTTCTATTAATTTTTGCTTAATTTACAACTTTCAAATATGTATGAATGTATGTATGTATATATACTGTATATACACACATACATATAATTTTACAGTGTATGAGTTATATAGTTGTATAGTATTATTGTTGTATATTAGTGATATTCGCTTTAGCAAGCACCACTCATTTTTTGTATATGTTTAAAATCAGTCTTAGAAGGAGAATATACAATTTGGAGAAAAAATAATCTCTGTCTAATATTAGCCAAATTAGACCATTACAGATAATTATAATAATAAAAAATAAATAAAAAAAACTCTGATATTGGCTGATACAATATATTGTTTATAATAATATGCCAAAAGCTCAGGCAGTATAAACATGTATTCTATCTGGTGAAATCTCCTTATAAATATATATATTTGTGTAGTCCTCCAAAAAAGAAAACCCTCAGATATCACAGATATTCAAAACATTGGCAACCTTCAATCCCACAATGAAGCTATCCTTCACACCATTACCTTCTCAGCCCATTGGCTGGCGTATCTGAACACATATATGTGTCAAACCAAAGTCAAATATTTGATCGCACATATGCTCTCAGTGGGTGAGAATGAGACTGGCGGCGATATATTTCTCTTTTTCTCCAGCCTGGCTGAACATCGCTTACTGTTTCCACGGCAACCGAAACGGAGGGGAAAAATCCGTAGGGAGAGCAGGGTATTCGTTTTGAAAATTTTCAGCGCTTTTTTCATTCTTATTATTTGTGTGTATGTGTGTGTGTGTGTGTGTGTGTGTGTGTGTGTGTGAGTGTGTGTGTGTGTGTGTGTGTGAAAGAAAGAAAGAGGAAAAAGGACTGATACCTGTGCTTGATGCTTTCCAAAATATCCTTTTTATTATACTAATAAACACAAATCCCCATCTAATGGTTAGAGATCAGGATGTAAAATCTCACTCGGGGCAGTTATTTGCATATTTTGGTTTAGTTTCTTGTGATTGCAGCAAAAGAGATAGAAGAGCCAAATTGAAAGCCGTTGATAGACTTAAGCAATTAAGCAGGACATTAATTGCCTGCAAGCGATCGATGGCATTGAACTATCCTTTCATACATCTCTCGCATCTGATAGGGATAGAGAAAGAGCCAAAAAGCATATGCAACCTCTTTTTCATTTCCCCCCAGGTCATTGTTTCCAAATGTAATTTCATCAGCGGCTGCCAGCCGTCCTCATCATACAGTGGGAAATTTGCGAGTGCCGCCCGTCGTGGTGTCAGAACACATTTCAAGGGGTTCAGTTGGACGTTTTAGCAGCGAGATCACTTGAACCTGCCCACTCACCGTACGATTGGACCAATCTGTTGCCAGCTCACAGGCTCAACAACATGAGGGAGGCCTTCAAACTGTAGCAGGGCATCTGTGAAACAATGACTCTATAATGGCTTCCACTTCTGCTGGGAAATGGCTTTGACTGCATCCCAGCATGCAAAAGTACAAGTAAGTGTTTGTGTGTTCATGTGGAGCCACGTGTCAGGATTGGTAAAAACGTGAGTTTAAGAATAATTGTTCTTGTGTGATACACTACTGTTCAAAGGTTTGGGGTCAGTAAGATGCTTTAGTGAAATATATTAAAACTTTTGTTTAGCAAGTACACAATAAATTGTGACAGTGACTGTAAAGAATTTAGATTTCTATTCAAATAAATGCTGTTCTTTTAATGTTTCTTGAGCAGCAAATCAGCAATTAGAATGATTTCTGAAGGATCATGTGACACTGAAGACTGGAGTAATGATGCTGAAAATTCAGCTTTGCATCACAGAAATAAATTACATTTTAAAATATATTCAAATAGAAAACAGTTATTTTAAACTATAATAATATTTCACAATTTAACTGTATTTAATGGATTCAGATAAATGCAGCCCTGGTGAGTATATACAACTTTTTAATATAAATTTTACAAACAATACAAAAATCCCCTGACCCCTACTTTTGGAATGTACTACATACTCAGGCATAGACAAAAAAACTCGAATAGTTCCTGTATCAAATGAAGGCCCGCCTTCTGAAATACGAAATGTGTTGTGATTGGTTAGCTGGGCCAGTGTTTGCTGTGATTTGTTAGCTGGGCCAGTGTGTGTTGTGATTGGCAGCACTCGGCGTCTGGTCGGGAAATGCCATGCCCCTTACCATAGCCGTAAATATTGCGTCAATATTAATTCAATTTGAGCGCGATTTAAACCCGGATGATTGTAACCACTCTAAGTTCGTCTGCCTTGGGAAAGCTAGCGTGTCTCCAACATAGTGATAACACTCGTTGCCTTCTCTAGTGCAGCTCAACCAGGTCTCATCCCATTCGTCGGTATTTGTGATATCACAAATCCCGGAAAATATGCGTTGTAGTCCAAACGAGTCGTTCGTTGTAGTGTTTGAAAAGTGATTTCTGTTAAATAAAATATCTCCTTTTGAATTGGACTTTGAGCTTTGTAAATGTGCAGATCTTTTTTATGCTCAAACAGCAACATTACAGACTTACTAAAGTTGAAAAAGTGAAAAAGCATAATAGCACCCCTTTAAAGGTTCATAGTTCACCAAAAAAAAGAAAATTCTTCAATTATTTACTCTTTCTTCATTGGAACACAAATGGAGATGTTTGCAGAATGTCCAGGACGCCCTGTTCAATATAATGAAAGTGAATGAGGTCTGGGGCTCTCAAGCTCCAAAAATGACAGCAAAACAGTATTTAAGTATGATAAAGTAACCTTTGCGACTGAAGCACTGTATTTCAAGTCAAATTTTGTTATTCACTAAAAAGATCATCTTCTGCCATAGCTCTCAAAGACACATTGAAGAAAAATTGCAAAAGTCATATGGACACCTTGTTATTGTTGAAGATTAAAAACAATGGTCACCATCTACTTTCATTGTATGGAAAAAAGCAGTGTGAACATTCTGCTATAACTTCGTATTCAGCTTCAAAAAGAATGTCATAGGGATTTGGAATGACATGAGGTTGAGTAAATGATGACAGAAATTTAATTTTGCATCAATTGTCCCCAAAGACAGTAGAGAGGTTAAATTAAGAACAAAACTTTCTCTCCTAATAAAAGATGATTAGATTAGACAAAATTTTAGACATCATTTCAACAGTATGTCAAACTGTGCTCAGGTTTTTTTCAAGATAGCAGTGTCTAAGATCAAATGTCAGAGTTCTCAGTATGATCGCAATCATTTCTCATCTCATCAAGACTAAATGATGTGATCTATGACATCCACATTTGATTGCATAGCTCTTTTCTTTTGCTGCATGCCTGCAATTGTCTCATTTCATTTTAATGCTGTTTCTTCAGAGGAACTGTGTCGAGAAAAACATCTGAGACAAAGTTGATACTGGTATAAAATAACTGAGGAAAGGGGAAACTGAAAGTGTATTTGACATGGTCAGAATAACACAGACTGTCCAACTGTTAGCAGAAGAGTATGTGCCTGAGACACTGCGGCAATCTCTCTCTCGCTCTAACACACACACACACACACACACACACACATGCAGACATCTCATCTTATAGCTGCCCTCCAGCAAAGTACACCAGGAACAGAGTCGTCCAGCTCTGCTGTTCCTCTCTTCCCCTGCCTGTTTTCTGCACATTCATGCTTTGACTGCAGCCATTTCTCTACAGTCTGTCAGTGTTGTGTTTTACTCTCGGCTTAGCTGTGTGGAAAATATTTGTTGTGTTGTAAAGCAGTGGATTCTCTTCTGGTTTTGCTTGAGGACCCGGGTTTGACATGTTGAAAATCAATGTTTTAAAGTTCGGCTTGAGATGTTTCTGAAGCTGAAACATTCTTCAAAACATCAATTTGATATCAACTTACAGTCCTTGCACATTTGCATAGTATTATAAATGGTTGGAGCTACAATGCAGTGGTGAAAGTTTGTGCATGAGACATGCTGGAGGACCTTGGACTACTAACGCAGGAGCTTCCATGTATTGATCACTTGAGATGAACAAAACAGTCGCTGATATACATTCAGAAAGAAACAAAGGAGCTGTTGAGTTTATTCACAATGAAGCATGTCAGGATGTGTGAACTGCATGATGTAAACACTGTAAACAAGGATAATGTGTGCTTGACTAACAAGATACAGCAACGATTATCTGAAAACACTTACCACATTCAGCTGAAATTTCTTCTGGTGAACGAGAACTACAGAAAATCGTTTTCTTAAGCATTTTCTGTGCTCATTAGCTTATTATTATTTAATAAGCATAACTAAATTAGTTTTTTGATTCATGCTTAAATAAAAAAAATTTTTTTTTATTTGGGCATAAATGTAATTCTCAATTTTTAGCAGTCAGTTTACAAGGTACCAGACTGATACAATGACCCTCATTTATTACACATTAGCATGGTGAATTGTGTAAATCATCGTGACAGTTTACTTGGTTTATATAATGGTTCATGAATGTTTTACGCTGAAAGTTATTCTGTTTGTTACATGAATGAAACCCCATGAAGTAGCTGTCATTGCTGGGACATTACAGCACTGAATCTCTGAAAAATATTCAAGAGTTTTATTAGAAGCAAATTGCAAGAATCTTATTCTTAACAAGTATGTGTGTCTTATTTTTCAGATAAAATATCTAAAAAAAAATCCTTTAAGCAAGTTTTGTTTACATGCATAAGATATTGTAAGACTTGTTTCCAGAGAATGTGTTATACAAGTGTATTTTGTCTTGCTGCACAGACAGATTTTAAGTATAAAGAAGTTAAAACAAGTGAAAAAAATAAGAAAGAATTCACTTTAAGATAGAATCTATGGAAACCAGCCTTAATTGCTCATGCAGTGTTGCATGCTTAAATATATCTTGTTTCATGGATTTTTAGATCATTTTTGCCAGAAAAAAAGTCTAAAAAGTACTAATCAAAAAAATCTTTTTTTAAATTAATTAAAAGACATCCATTAACATGACTCATATTTGTTCTCAGTGTTACACTTGATGTCATATTTACACTGTAAAAAATGATTGTGATTTTAACTGTAAAAGACTGTAAAAATGCAACAGTAAAAAACCTGTTAACTGGTTAACATTAAGTTTCCATACTATATTCGGTGAATAAATGTAATTACATTTAATGTAATTTTACAGTAAAATACTTTTAAAAATACGGTTTTTGGAAGTGAAAAAGAAAAAGTCATTGTATAATTTACAGTGAAAAACTGTAAATTGACACTCCCAGAATTCCCTGCATGACACTTCATATTTGATGTTTTTTTGTTGAAATAACATGTTTTTTCTTTGTTTTTTCTTATCAATTGTGTACATTAGAGTTTAATTTTACGTCTAATGTTGTTAAATGAATGTTTATTGCATTATTTCATGTTTTATGTGTGTCACCATGATGGGGTTTAGTGTTTGTGTGAATGACAATATTTTGTTAGAAGCAAAACTCTTATTCTTAACAAGTATGTTTGTCTTATTTTCCAGCTAAAGTATCTAAAAATCCTTTGAACAAGATACATTTACTTGCATGAGATACTGTGAGACTTGTTTTCAGATAATGTATCTTTACCTCACAGGCATTTACACAAGTCTGTGACAAAATGCACTTTAATTTTTGACAGGGTCTTTGGAAACAAGCCTTAATGGCTCACGCCTGAGTAAATGTATCTTATTTTATCGATGTTTAGATCATTTTGACTGGAAATCAAGTCAAAACAGACTAATTAAAAACTCATGAAATCATTTCTGCAGTTAAGCAAGAGACATATCCATTAAAATGACTCATATTTGTTCTCAGAGTTATATTTGATGTCATATTTACCCATATTGACTGTGACTGGAATAGGAGTTGTAGAAGTGTCATTATGTCTATAAATAGCAGTGTCTTTATGTCTTTAGTGTTGAGACCTCGTCCAGACAAGCTTCCCCGCGCAGCGGCGTTTCGGGGAAGCTCGGCCTTTAATGTTTGCGGGGACACTGACACAGCTGTTGATTTTGTTGTCGTTGTTTCGGCGTGATTTGGTCAAGTGCCCTGCCTGTGTATATTGTGCTGAGCTGCACTAATAGTCCTTGCAGTTTTGAGCCGGGTGGATTACAACAACACTGCGGTCTTCCTGTGCCATGATCGTAAATCAACAGGCATTAGGCCACAGTAGACAGACTTGTGTGTGTGTGAGAGAGAGATAGAGAGAAAGAGCCAAAGTCTCCACAGCCGATCCATCTGCAGCATTTAGCCGCCCTCTTTCTCTCTCTTTCTCTGCTTATTGCATTAAAGCAGTGACACACGGTCAACTAACGGTCTCTAGCTTTCATTGGGACCTGAGGGGGACGTTTCAGCACGACACAAGCCTCTGCATTTATCACATTTAGGTGTCTGAGTGGAAAACTAAGTTTAAAGTTTGTTATAAGGTTATGGGAAATGGCCTCCTCACAGCAACAATTATTAACCACAAAGAAACTTTTGACACAGAAATAAAACTAAGAATATAACTCAATGAAAATAATTACATATGCAAAAGGGACAAATTAAGAGATTGTGTGCTTTTTTTAACTGTCAGACAAAAACTGAAATGTGTATATTAAATATGTGTGTAATTTATGTAAAACTAGTATCACCAATCTTTAAATTTCTTGAATAAATTTAACATTTCTTGCCTGTGAACAGCTCATGGCCGTGATAATAGGGTGTTGTTCTCACTATGGTGTTGCTGTGATGTTTTGATTGGTTGCTACACGTAATGTTATCATATTTTCGATTTTTTCATTGTTTCGTTTTTAATTTAATTTAATTTAATTTAATTTAATTTAATTTTTTTTAAATTTATTTATTTATTTATTTATTATTTTTATTTTATTTTTATTTATTTATTTTTATTTCAATTTAGTTTAGTTTAGTTTAGTTTAGCCTGTGAACTATGTTCTTTAGTTTTGGTTTAGTTTTCTTTTTTTCTAGTTTCAGTTTAGTTGTATAGAATGTTTTGTTTTGAATTTTTTTTTTTTTTAACTTTTTTGTGCTTTCCGGTTTTTTTTCCAGCTTTTTCTTTTCTTTCTTTTTTGGTCTTAGCTTAGTTATAGTTTTCTGGAATATTATTTATTTATATATTTATTTATTTTACTTTTTGCATTTACTTTATGTATTATTTATTTATTTTTTTCTAGTTTCAATTTATGTTTTCTGGAATATTTAGTTTAAATTTAGCTTTTACAATTTTTTAGCTTTAACATTTTTAAATACATTTTTCTATTTTTTTTTCTATTTTCAGTTTACTTGTAGTTTTCTGGTCTACTTATTTATTATATTAGTTACAGTGTTCTAAAGGAACATTTTAGAAATAATTTAAAAAAAAAGCTTTTTGAATCATAATTGACACTTTCAGACATTCCCTAAGGTTTTTAGTCAGATTTAGCTAGCTTCTGAGAATTGTTAATTCAGTTTGTCAGTAAATGACGAAGGAAAGTCTTCTTAATGGGTAATTCATTTATAAATCAAATTCATCTGGGACTTTTCATTTGCGTTTGCATTTTCAGTCATTTGCTGTCTTTGGTTGAAAAAAAAGTAATGACCATTTAGCAGATTTCCATTCACATGTTTTTATGCAAATGCCAGGGTACAGCATACAAAAAATGCTGGATGGAAACACCAGTTTTTACTTGTCTAAAGCTTGAGTTGTAGTGTTTGCTAACTTATAGTTGTTTCTGGAAAAGGAGAAAGTATTTTAATATTGAAAAATTTAGATATGCAAAACTTCGAGGTTGCACACTTATGCTAGTGTAAATGTTATTTTAAAAAACTTTAGGAGAGTATTTGTAAGTGGATTTTTAATTGGGTGAATTTACAGAGAGTGCCTGAGAAATGCATTAGCATGTGATAGATCACAGTTTAAGCTTCCTTTCTTGGACAGATTGTGATTTGAGTTGTGCACACAGTGTAATGTTTATTAAAGAGTATTTATTTGTAGTCTCTCCCACCATCTAACAGCACACGCCGTTTATCTAGAGAACGTGCGTTCCTCTCACACTCAGCTTGTGCTCTGGTAATTAGCCTCCGCTCATTAATTATTAAACGAAGTCACAGATCTGAACCCGTCTCATTATTTAAACATCACACTCACGGCGACATTTTCTGATGACACATAAATAGGAAATGGAAAAAATCAACAGGGAGCTTTTAAAATAGGGACTGACAGTTTGCAGTATATACTCCTGTGTGTGTGTGTGTGTGTGTGTGTGTGTGTGTCACACTAACAGATCTGAAGATTCCAGTGCACATGAAGTCAAATTCAACACAAATACAAACGCAAAACTTTAAGCTTGTTCTCCATGGTGACGGCGCATCCGTGCCATAGATAGATTGCCTTTCATCAGCGCTTCTAAATTTGATCTTGACTGATCACGTTTTTTAATTTATTATATCTCATATTCATTTGAGTTTTATGTGCGTGTGCATATTTACAGCCTGCTCCAGATTTGAAGCTGTCATAAATGAAAATGCTGCTGCACTAATGCAGAATCTTGGCTTTAGAAGCAGACTCTGGCTTTAGTATGATAAAAATAAGCAGAGAGCAATACTTTAGGGTTGTGAATAGTACATTTGTTCCTGCTCAACACAGCCCATGTGGTTAATTCAGATTGTGTGGCTGTGTTTGAAATCTAATACCAATATACTGCCTACTGTACTGCATACCATTTCAAAATAATATGTGAAAAGGTATGTAGTTTAGAACATTTAAACAGTAATATGCTATTTTTTCCATCTTCTGAAGAAAATGTACCTTTTCTTGCTTAGGGAAAAACTCATCACAAAGATGATACAGTATTGTTAGTGCTCACTATGGTGTTGCTATGCAGTTTTGCATATGTTTTTGGGTGGTTTCTATGTTTATTTCATTCATCCATGGTGATGGCGCATCCTTGCCATAGATAGATTGCCTTTCATCAGCGCTTCTAAATGTGATCTTGACTGATCACGTTTTTTAATTTATTATATCTCATATTCATTTGAGTTTTATGTGCGTGTGCATATTTACAGCCTGCTCCAGATTTGAAGCTGTCATAAATGAAAATGCTGCTGCACTAATGCAGAATCTTGGCTTTAGAAGCAGACTCTGGCTTTAGTATGATAAAAATAAGCAGAGAGCAATACTTTAGGGTTGTGAATAGTACATTTGTTCCTGCTCAACACAGCCCATGTGGTTAATTCAGATTGTGTGGCTGTGTTTGAAATCTAATACCAATATACTGCCTACTGTACTGCATACCATTTCAAAATAATATGTGAAAAGGTATGTAGTTTAGAACATTTAAACAGTAATATGCTATTTTTTCCATCTTCTGAAGAAAATGTACCTTTTCTTGCTTAGGGAAAAACTCATCACAAAGATGATACAGTATTGTTAGTGCTCACTATGGTGTTGCTATGCAGTTTTGCATATGTTTTTGGGTGGTTTCTATGTTTATTTCATTCATCAGTTTAGTTTAGTTTTAGTCAAACTATGGTTATTCATTTAGTTGCACTTTACATTAGAGAATGTTATTTAATAATAACTTGCCTATTAGCATGGCTGTTTTTTAGTAATTATAATGCACATGTTAATGCATAACCATATTCTATCTAGATCATTTAACTGTACCCAATACACCTAAACATAGCTACTGCTACAACTACTACCTTTACTGACTATCAATAAGCAGCAAATTATGAGTTTATTGAGGGAAAACTACCAATTCTGAATCTAAAAATCTGAAAAATGTAGGCATAACGATTCTGATTATTATGGAAGCCCGTTTCTGCCAGGGAATAAAAAAGGTAATACGTTTTTAATCTCGCAATTCAGTCTTTTTTCTTAAAATTTTGAGTTTACATTTCAAGGTTCTTGCTTTTTTCAAAAAGGTAATTGCAACTTTTTTCTCGCATTTGCAAGTCTATTTCTTACCGTTCTGATTTCTCAGAACTGAGAAGAGTTTACAGTTTATTAATCAGTTTATATCTCACGCTTTTCACAATTTTCTCAGAATTGCTAGAAAAATATTCAGAATTGTGAGATAAAAAGTTGCATTTTTATATGCTGTCACATAAATTAAATACTAAATTAACCATGTAAAGTAAGTGACCATGACAACAGTGTAACCTACTACTGTTTTTTGTGCTGTTTTCCAAAATTTGCATACATGTGAATGGAAAATGTATTTTATTTAAAAAAGTGCCATCAGAATAAATGAACTATATAAATTAATAAGCCATAACGAAAACAATTTGTGTAAAATAACATGGTGATGCTAATTCGAGCATAACTTTTCTATTTCTATCTCGCATTCTTCATTTCAGTCTGCAAATCCATCATGCTTTTTCAGCTTCCATTTGAGATGATTAACAAGTAAAATAATGAGAGAGAGAGAGAAAAGGATTGAATCTCTTGTCGCTGAAGAGAAATAAATCTGAACAGGAATTTGATTGAAGGAGTGTCAGAATGAGCTGCTTCCTATGGAAAGCCTGTTTCCGCCACTGAATAAAAAATAAAAGAGGTAATTGCGACTTTTTATCTCACAATCCTGACTTTTTTTCTCAGAATTGCGTGATACAAACTCACGATTCTGACTTTTTTTCTCAGAACTGCGTGGTATAAACTCGCAATTGCGAGTTAAAAAGTCATAATTGTGAGATATAAACTTGCAATTCTGAGAAATAAAGTCAGGATTGCGTGATATAAACTCACAATTGCGAGACATAAAGTCACAATTCTGAGAAATAAAGTCAGAACTGCGAGATATAAACTCACAATTCTGACTTTTTT
>NW_015644008.1:272633-281687 GCF_001515625.1 Sinocyclocheilus rhinocerous
TAATTCAGTGGCAGAAACGGGCTTCCATAGTTTCCATCTTATTGACTGGCTAATTTTTATTCGCAGGGATTAGAGGTCTAGACAAAAATTGCTTTATCCATTGTGATTGCCTTTGGGTAAGAATGGAGCTGCCTTATGTTTTTCACGCTCCCTTTGCGATGTAGGCCACCTTTGAAAATGTGTGTTGTGTGTGAAAGCAGATCGTGGTTCCTTGTTGCCATAACGCCCTAAAGACAGCTACTTGTTTTTACAGCTGCTCCACTTCTGCATTAAAAACAACAGAGATACACACACACTTACACAAACCGACATTCTGTCTTGCTATTATCCATCTACCAATATTTAATATCTATCTATCTATCTATCTATCTATCTATCTATCATCTATCTATCTGTCTATTTGTCTGTCTGTCTGTCTGTCTGTATATATATATATATATATATACAATATACTTTTTATGCTGTATCCCAAAATTTGACTTTACTGTTAAAGTACAGCACTGTGAAAAAAAAAATTATAATAAAAAAAATAAAAATAATAATAATATATACATATATATATATATATATCATATGCCATAAAGTGACTGTTCTCCATAGTTTACTGATAAACAGAGTTTTTGACTGTCCTCATGAGTGAGCTAAATCTGACTAAAAACTCCCTTTGGGAATGTAATTTATTATTCAAAGAGTTTATCATAATATATGAATATAAATATATCAATAATATATACAAAATGTATATCAAAATTATTCAAATTATTTTTTTTTACCTGTATACGATTAACCAGTTTTTGTCATGTCAGATAAATCTGTTTTGAAGTGTTCATTGATCTAGACGGCTGTATTTACACTCTTAAATAACTAATATTATGTTAGCCATTTTGTTGTGATGTTCGGTATTAATAAAAGTTAGTTAGCAGTGGTGGCTAACGGCGACAGCTTCTGTCCCCCGGGCCTTCTGCCACCCCCTATAAAACATCCCTCTCATAAACCAGCCCCATAAACAGCTTTATTATCCTGGTCTCCACAGCAGAACACATTACTGCACACACACTGCGAGCAGCTCCTCCAGCTGCAAACTGAAGTTTTTAACCCGGTGTAACCCTGTTTGCTGCAGTTATAATAGTTAGGTTTCTTGATGTGGCGGGTGCAGAGAGTTCTTTGAATTTTTGCACGAGCATCTTCAAAATTGTTATCTGCTCTTCATTTCCCACTTATATTTCTGTGTGTAAACTGTCAAGGTCATTGATGCAAAACCACAGTACAGCAGTAATATCAGTAGTGTTATTTTAGTATTATTTATGTACTATTTTAGTGTGTATTAATGTTTTGAATTGACTTTTATTTTTATATTTTCAATTTTCATTTTAGTTTTTTTGTCATTTTTAATAAATATTTCTATTTAACTTTATATTATTTTTTATTTTGGTTTTTAGTAATTTTAGTACATAAACATATTTTAATTTCCAAAGTTTTTCATCAAATGTTTATATTTTATTTTATTTAAGCTTTATTTCAATTACCAAAAACTACTTTCATTAACCCCAACATGGTTTTGACATATAGTTAGTTAGTTAGTTATTTGCTAGTTAGTTAGTTAGTTAGTTATATATAGTTCATAATTGTGACCCTGGACCACAAAACCAGTCATAAGGGTAATTTTTTTGAAATTGAGATTTATATATCATCTGAAAGCTGAATAAATAAGCTTTCCATTGATGTATGGTTTGTTAGGATAGGACAATATTTGGTCGAGATACAACTATTTGAAAATCTGGAATCTGAGGAATCAAAATATTGAGAAAATTGCCTTTAAAGTGGTCCAAATGAAGTCCTTAGCAATGCATATTACTAATCAAAAATTAAGTTTTGATATATTTACGGTAGGAAATTTACAAAATATCTTCATGGAACATGATCTTTACTTAATATCCTAATGATTTTTGGCATAAAATAAAAATCGATAATTTTGACCCATACAGTGTATTTTTGGCTATTGCTACAAATATACCCCAGCGACT
The DNA here is from genome assembly GCF_001515625.1 of Sinocyclocheilus rhinocerous. Classification (NCBI taxonomy): domain Eukaryota; kingdom Metazoa; phylum Chordata; class Actinopteri; order Cypriniformes; family Cyprinidae; genus Sinocyclocheilus; species Sinocyclocheilus rhinocerous. Next base: position 274,658 of record NW_015644008.1, read on the forward strand.
TAAGACTGGTTTTGTGCTCCAGGGTCACAATTTATTTCTTAAGTTTTTCATCCAATGTAAACTTTCAGTTTCAAAACGGTTTTTAATAGTTTTAGTTATCAATACCAATGCAAAATATCAGATATCAGTGACATTTCAGTGATATCGTGGCTTTTTACATGATATTCAATCATTAACATATTCATCTAGTATAGAAACTAAGGTATATACATGGTGTACTTTGGAGAATACCATAGTAAATACAATGTTCATGTGTTTTCCTCATCAAAATATACCACACAACTATAATTACATACAAAATTACATACAAAAATATCTTTTTTTGTATTCTTGCTTTATGATAACAACTGTTAAAACAAAAGTATTTTGATGAAAACTGTGTTTACTATGGTATATTTTTTATAACTGGCTTTAAGTCCTTTACTATTGTATTTCCTGTGCCATGCCACATTATCCGGATGAGCTTGCATAATTGGTAAGTAGCGTTTTGTTTTCCTGAAATAAAACACTCTGTACATTTACACGATGTGCACATTGTTTGCGCAATGCTGTGGAACATTGAAATTGATTGGACTTAAAATAGGCCACTTTTTCTTTCGTTTTTACGTAAGATGCAGTTACAACAGCTTCTGTGTTGGATCAATGTAAGCAGTTTACGTATCATCTAAATGTGTAACATTGATATCCTGTGTCTCGCTCTTTCTTATTCATCAGCATGTGCCTCCCTGCCCTCAAAAACCAGCTGACTCAGTCAAAATGTCCATGATTAATTTCCTTACTGTCTGTCCTACAAGACCTTGTGCCGAGTGGGCTGTAAACCCGCGTTGCAGTGACATACAGCGTTCAGATGGTGCTGCGATCAACTGCATTGCTAAATTTATAATAGCACAGGTCAAGCTTGATGTTAGCACGCTGGAAGGAGCACTGGATGACATCCCATCCCACAGAGGACTCCGAAAAACCATTAAAATGATGTTCCAGCCGGCGTGTCTCTCAGGAAATTGCTAAAGCCTTACAAGTGTCTTTAAAGCAGCTACAAACTCGTATTTCCTGGCCCAATCCCCGTCTCTTTCATTCTCTATTCCATTAGTTAAATTGTGCATCTTAGTATGATGGGTGAGAGTGCAGTGATTTAGTCGAGATCAAAGGCTGAACGTTGCAGAGATTAAAACCTTGCGGGTTCTTTCTAAGCTAAACACGGTCTGCTAAGAATCACCGGGGACCCCTGACTAGCGCAAATGCTAATGCTAACCTTAACAGATTAGTCAATAAACATTCTAATGAGAATGTTGAGTCAATGTGTTTTAGTAAGTCATGTAAGGAGAGATCTGGGCTCTAATTAGAATGCAGTGTAAGGGTGGAGTGTTTAATCTTTAACTGAACCCTTATCTGAGTGTGTACTAGGATACTGTAAACTGTCTACTATTAATTGAAGCCAGATCTATCTGTCTGTCTATCGTTCTGTTGTTCTGTTGTTTTATCATTCTATCTATTTATGTCTGTCTGTCTGTCCGTCTATCTATCAATCTGTTGTTTCTAACTTTAATCCTACCTGTAATTTTCTATCTGTCTGTCTGTCCGTCCGTCCGTCCGTCCGTCCGTCCGTATATCTATCTAACATCGTATATGTTGTTCTATCTATCGTTCTGTTGTTCTATTTATCATGTTATCTATCTATTGTTCTATCAATCATTCCATCGTTCTATCTTTGTATCATTCTGTCTATCTATCTATTGTTCTATGTGTTCTGTTTTATCTATCTATCTATCTATCTATCTATCTGTCTGTCTATCTGATCTATCTGTCTGTCTATCTGATCTATCTGTCTATCTGATCTATCTATCTGTCTTTCATTCTACCTAGCTTGCTTTTCTATATATTTTTTTTAGATGTGCACAATACAAAAATAGTATATGCAGCTGTTCTGTGCATTTGCAGTCATGGTTAATATCCTCAATGTGTTTATCGTGAAGTTTGCGGTAGTCGCTATGTTGTGAATGTTTTCTAGTTTATTGTGCTTTTCTCACATATGCGCTACATAAAATGACAGGCTAGTTATTACGATGTGCTTTGGGAGTCCAATATTACGTAAAGTATATTAAAGAAGCTTACATAAGACTCTGTGATTTAGATTGTGTGCCGCTGTGCTGTAATATGACTTCATACATCATATCTGTGCCACATTAAAGCCTGTAAAGAGACTTGGGCTTGTCCTCTTGAATATAGAGGAGCATGCATTGTATAAATTTAGACGATGAGTTATGAATCATAACAAATGTGAGAAGTAGCTGTCTGCTGGGATCTTTATCAAGACTGATGCAAATCAGAAAATGTTTAGCGTCTGTATATGACCGTAAAATAGGCAACAATTGTGGTTCAGTTTGTGTCTGTGTGTGTGAAGGTTACAGATCTACGTGGATTTAATGGATTCCAACAGCAGTCAGAAGCTAAAGGTGAAACGCTGTGTTGTTGTATACGTTTAGTGTATGCTAATGAGGAAAACAGTATTTGCATGTGTGTACGTGAGAGAGAGAGACAGCATGTTCGGCAGGAAAACTGATGAGTTTGCCGCTGCCTTTTTCCCTTCATTTGACAAGGTGCCTCATTAGTGTCTTTTTGTATGAAAACATGAGCAATGATGTACACATGCACACATTTATTTGACTGACTTTAAGCTACTTAGGAGGTACCACAGGTACAGTGATTGTACTGGACTCCAATAAGTTTAAGGTTAGGGGTTTGTTCAGAAGACTACCTTAAAGTATGGTAATAGTAATAGCCTTGCTTTAGCAAGCACCATTAAAAACATGATAAAAGCATTGTAATGTTTTTTTGCACTTTTATGTGAAGTGTTTTCTGAAAAATGGACAGCAATTCCCAGTGCTTTTCCCCTTCTCTGTCCAATTCCCAGTGCTTTTTCCCTTCTCTGTCCATCCATCCATTCATCTGTGTTTATGGATGTATCACTCTGAATGACTCACCGTATTTGACTCTAATTTGAGTGAGTCCCATTGGACTCCAGCTGGAGGTGACAGACCTGTGTGAGAGAGAATTCTAATGCGCCCATCACAATCAGCACATCGTATACAGAGTTTAAAATTCTGAACACTGATGATTCATATTGGAAAATATATTACCGAATAAATCCGCTTCTAAACACCCATAATGGATCCTTGGACACATTTAGAGAGCTATTACACCTAAAAAGTGTAAATGAGATTTAAATGCTACTGTAGAAAGAAAGACGTTCAGCTATTTTATGCCAAGAATATTCTTTTTTTTATGTTTAAGGATAAAAGAAAGAGAGGTTTGAAATGATGTAAATGATGACGCAATTGTAGTTTCGGGTGAACCACTTTACAGTTCTGGTTTTCAGTTTTAATTTATATTTGTGGGTGTGAGAGTGAGTGTGAGTGTTTTCTGTCTCTTGATATTGTTTTTATTTAGTTACCTTACAGTTTATTATTGTGAAATATTATTAGAATTTAAAATAGCTGTTTTCTATTTGAATATATTTTAAAATGGAATTAATTCCTGTGATGAAAAGCTGAATTTTCAGCAGCCATTACTCCAGTCTAGTCTTCAGTGTCACATGATCCTTCAGAAATCATTCTAATATGCTGATTTTGTGTTTAAGAAAAATTCCTAATTATCATCAATGCTGAAAACAGTTGTGATGCTTCATGCTGTATTTTTGTGGAATCTGTGATAAGTTCAAAAGAACCGCATTTATTTGAAATAGAATAAATGTCTTTACTGTCCGTTTTGATCAATTTGATGCTTCCTTGCTGTATAAAAGTATATATATATTTTTTAATCTTACTTAAAATATTAAATGGCAGTGTAAATAATGATAAATTAACATGCAAAACTAATAATAGATTCTTTAACATTCTATAATTGGTACTCTAATATATTAATACTAGTATATTAATATTAATCTAAATATTGTGTTACTATGTGTAATTGTACTATAAACATACAAGGATATCATGATTTATATTACATTTTTACATTACACAAAGCATTATAAGCCAATTATATTATAGTTAAATTTAGCAGGTTATACCAGTAAGGTTAAACCAATTACATTATGGTTAAATCTAGAGTGATAAATCAATATCAAAGTACTTAAGAGAGTGATAAATTGGCCAGTAAAAAATCTCGCTTGTTTCCATCAGCAATATTCCATCCATGCATGACAGGCATCTCATGGTTCACGGAGAGATCTCAATATTTCTGATACTCCACTGGTTAGAACATATACAAATCTAATATCAGCAATGATATCCATCTTTAAATATATATATACAAATATATTGGTAGAGAGAATATAATGTAACAGAGCAAATCAGCAGCATTGTGTATTCTTGTCTCATTTTTTGCAAGAATGAGGCCCTTCACTTCTCTTTCCTGTCGTTCTCCATCAAACACAGAGCTGCGGTTGTTTCCACAGAGTTAAACTTCACTTACCGCAGACCATGTAAAGAGGTCACTGACGGAAAGGCTGGAGATAGCACAGACCCTGCTGAGATATGACATCCTGTGTGTATTTATGGAGGCCCGAAAGCAAGCCTCAAGAGACCCGGTAGGAAAATATCGAGGTCTACTGGTCTGTGTTTGAACACCATCCGACTCTCGGCGGATTGTTTGCGGACAGCGGGGTGTCGCTGTGCCAGTCGCCGTGGTTTGTTTTATTTGTCTGACAAATGTTGAGGTTCGACTTTTTGACCTGCGAGACGTGTTTTGGAAGATTGTGTGGGGGGTTGTGTTTGCGGAACGATGTATGTTATAATACATCGTGTACACTCACTAAACAAGTGAGAGTGGAGAGATTCGTCCTCGCGCGAGCCTATCGCAAGACATCTGGTAGGGGGGGCACCTGGGGTGGCCAGCCAAATTTCAGGGGGGTCCGGTGCCACCCCTGGCCACCACGTAGACACGGCCCTGGTGGTCACAGCAACGTTTATCTATGTACCCCTTAAAATGTCTCTTCTAGGCTATCTTCAGATGTTATCATGTGTTATAGGACACAAAATATAGAACAGCAGTATAGTGAGTTATTTTAATATCTTTGGTTCAAAAATGGTGCCAGACTGCCTTCATAGACCTTAGTCAGGTTAGACGCCATATTGGATGAAAACAAGGCTGTATAAAAGAAAGGAAAGGAAAATACAAAATGTATAAATGTCCTAGATCACATAATCTTCACAACTCACAACTTTACCAAAAGTTTTTTTGGGGGAAGACGTTTCATCAGCTGAACAATGTTGATAAACAACAGTACAATCCATTGAACGCACTGTATTTGAATTCCTCTCAGCCTTGTTTTCATTTCTGTCAAAATGGTGCTACCCTGATGAAGGTCTATATTTTGTTTTTTATTATTTGCCTGAACAACACACACCAGGACAGTCTGTTTTTTAGATTTGCATGTATGCAATTTTATAACAAATTTCGATCGAAATTTGAGTTAATTACTGAAGTAACTGAATTAAAATTAATGAATTAAATGCATGAATCCTGAAAAATGTATATGTTTTAATCAATACAGTTAAAATAAATGGCAAAGCTAAATTTTAATGTATTTCTTTGCTTAGAAAAATTAAAGGGTTAGTTCACCCAAAAATGAAAATTAGGCTGTATATATATATATATATATATATATATATATATACACATACATACAGTATGCATATATAAAGGGACCGTTCTTATATTATGTGTTTTATGGTTCATTGTCAGGTTACTTTGACCAGGTGCAATGAATATTAAGGCACTTGTGGGTTAGACGTTTGTGGACAATAGGTAGGCTTGGCCTCAATGACATTCCAGTCATTGTTTAAATGTTTTGGAAGTCATTTGCTTTGGATGGGCATCTGTGAGGGATTTCCATCCACTGTGTCTCTGACTGCTGTTTAAAGCATTTCATTTTAACGGCTGTTAGCACCGTCAGCCTGCCAACAAAGACTTGGACCGCTTCTGTGTTATTCAGGCCTGGTTGCTTGAGTGTGTGAGAAAGGAAGGAAGCGAGAGAGTTTGTGAGGTGTGTGTGTGTGTGTTCCATTAATAAGGAACAATTGAGGTGGTATCACTGCCTATTAGGTTTAATTTAGAGCTATCACAAAACTTAATGTGTCTGTGGCTCGGTCACGACCTCCTTAAACCAAATTACAGACGCGTTCTGTACTAGAGACGTGTTTTCTGCTGCAAAACCCTATGGGAGGATACTTATCCTGACCTCTGACCTTTCCTTCAGGCACAAGGGTTCATGCTGGAGTGGGACGGGGGGATGAAGGAGATTAGAGAGAGAGAGAGGAAGGGAGAGAGAGCAGTTTTGAAGGCTCTAGACAATGAATGGTTTATTTTTTGAAGCATTTAGAAGCTCTGTGTGCCCACCAGTCCTTTTTTTCCTTTTAGTGCCCATTATAAACAGCCTGGAAACACACACACACACACACACATACATACACCATTTTGTTGAATATGATTTTGTTTCTCAACTTAAAGGGGTCATAACATGGAAAACGGATTTCCTGGCTCTCTTTTGAAGTAAAAAAGTGTATTGTACCATTCAAAAGTTTGGGGTCAGTAAGATTTTCTTTTAAGGCGAGACACTGCAGGTGAATAGGGTAAAAATATTAACTAATAGTTATCACCTTACTTACCCAGTTGATTGATTACATTGATAATTGCAAACATTTTTTGTATTACAAGTTTTCTCAAATGTTATGTTTAAATATGCAAATGAGGCATTGTTTAATGAAATATGCGCTAATTTGCATACATTTCTAGTACAAAAATCTGAACACTGGATGAAGTCAGTTTCAAAATTCTTGTTAATTTTTTTTGACATATTAGAGTCAAATGTTTTTACAGAGGGAATTTTTGGGTATCTCTTTTTTGTCACTCCATAATTCAGAAAAATCTTTGAACAGTCAGAAACCAATATATTTTCACAATTTTGGGGGGAATAAAATGTTGTATACAAATCAAGCAAATTATATATGAACAAATCCCTCTGTAAAAA
>NW_015644008.1:281735-289492 GCF_001515625.1 Sinocyclocheilus rhinocerous
TATATATATATATATATATATATTATATATGAAAAACATTTCAGTAGTTGTCTATTCAAAACATGCTAAGGAATAGTTCATCCAAAAAAGAAAATCTGAAAAACCAGTGGATCCTCTGCAGTAAATGGGTGCCGTCAGAATGTCAGCTGATAAAAACATCACGATAATCCATAAGTAATCCACACAACTTCAGTCCATCAATTGTGAAGCAAAAAGCTGCATGTTTGTAAGAAACAAATCCATCATTAGGGCATTTTAACTTTAAACGGTTGCTTCTGGCCAAACTACGAGTCCATAATCCATAATAACGCTTCCTCCAGTGAAAAGTCCTTCCCCTATTGTCCTCTCACATCAAAATCTACCAGCATATATTTTAGAAAATTTTTGGTCTGTTTTCACTTGTAAAGGGTGCTTGATCTGGTGCTTGATATTTCTCTCCTGATTCAGACGATATGACTTTTGAACTGGAGAATGCAATATTTTGGATAGAAGACTCATTTTTTAGCCAGGAACAATGGTTTGAAGTCTTAATGATGGATTTGATTCTTACGAGCACACAGCGTTTCACTTCACAAGATGTTAATTGATGGACTGGAGTGGTGTGGATTACTTGTGGATTATTGTGATGTTTTTATCAGCTGTTTGGACTCTCATTCTGACGGCACCCATTCACTGCAGACGATCCATTGATGAACAAGTGATGTAATACTACATTTCTCCAAATCTGTTCCCATGAAGAAACAAATTCATCTACATCTTGGATGGCCTGAGGGTGAATACATTTTCATTTTTGGGTGGACTATTCTGTCTGATTGCTTAGAAAAGAAACTTCACTTCAACAAGCTGCGTGCACGGTAGGGCTGTCAAAATGACCGAAAAACTAAATTAGAATTTTCTACTTAAATATTATCAAAATTTGAATTATATTCGAATTTAAAAGGCATAATTTCAGTTAGGGGGAAAAAAGCTTTTGGCTTCTCTCCTGAGGCCACAAGAGGGAGCATCGAGCAAAATATTATGCACGTTTCTTCAAAGCGTAATAAAATAACACGACTATCTTTGAAAAAAAGTGCATAATGTTTAAAATAATGTTTATAAACCATATATAATTAATAAAGTTGCTTAAACAATTAGAAAAAAAAACAGCACCATGCATGTATGTATAGTTTAATACAAAGGACCGAAAACCAATCACAAAGAGTAGGCTACTTTCTTCATTTAAAAACATGAGATACAGTGGGATGGGGAAAAAACACCATAACGTCTTTAGACATGTTTTTTAAAAGTTGAACTTGCATTAATTTTACATGGCTTTCTAAACATGCCGCTATCTGCGAGGCGCGAGTGCAACGCTGATAGATGTCCCTCTAGAAAATGTGATGAACGGCTTGGTTTCAGTTTTGACGTAAACAACATCTTCTCCACACTGATGCTCTCGTTTTCCGCAATATATGAATGAACAACGTAGCAGCGTCGCATCTAGTGGGTTCAACTGGATAGGCTAATAAAAGCATTCAAATGCAATCAATGGCACATACATCGTCATCGCATCTTGTGCGCCACTCATAAGGCTGCCTGACGGCTGACGCAGACCTTAAATTCGAAGGCAACGTTTTTGCATTCGAATGTGGATTTTTTTATTTTTATTCGAAGAATATTGGAAATTCAACTTTTTTTTTTGACAGCCCTAGTGCACGGTTTAAGGCAACATTCATGAGCGTAGCACAAACAATGCACAAACAACACTTAAGTTTACTACCTTGAGGTTCGGATCCCTAACCTCAAGTGTAAGCAGCAGTAATTGTGATATTTGTCTTTGCAGGGGCACTGTATATAAAAAATGTGTACAATGTGGCCTCTTTAAAGCAATGTGTTTGACAATGTTCTTTGTTTTATGTGTGCCGTGGATAAACATTGTGTCTGTGTGTGCGCGGTGTGCTAATGGACTAATGGAGTCGCTCGTCTCTCTCTAATGCCATTGAGATTCATTTCTGCCTTATGAATTTAAACCCTCAAAAGGCCACTATTCATTTCAAAACCAAAGGCATCTAGAGTTCTTTCAATTAGTTTTTCCATCTCTTTTATTTCTGTCATCCTGAGGGATGTCTTAATTACATTATTCATTGTTTCATCTCATTTAAGTGGGAATGCATGTATTGTTGGAGGCCTGTTGAAAGCAGAAGAAGGGATAATTGAGAAAGGTCTCAAACAAATCCTCTGAGGCAAAACGATCACCATATCTGTCATTAAAACACTTCCGATTTTTAGGTTTTAATGATGAAATTCATCATTACTTTTTACAGTTTTACACAGCGAACTGAAAACTGCAAACTCAAATCCGATCGGCTAGCTTTTTTGTTTGAGGAAGTAAATGAGGCATCCTTGAGTGCAACTGTATATTGTTTTGTTTATGTTGAAATTACCATTCAAAAGTTTTTAAATACTTTTATTCACCAAGGACCAGGGTATTACTCTTATTGCTGTATTTATATTACTAATAACAGTACACTCTAAAAATGCTGGGTTAAATATAACCCAGCGCTGGGTTAAAAAGGGACAAACCCAGCTATTGGGTTGTTTTGACCCAGCGGTTGGGTTGTTTTGAACCCAACCGCTGGGTCAAAACAACCCAATAGCTGGGGTTGTCCCTTTTTAACCCAGCAGTTTTTAGAGTGTAATATTACTGTTTTGACTATATTTGTAATGAAATCAGTACAGCCTTGGTGAGCATAAACACTTACAAACCCCAAATCTTTTGAACTCTATTGTATTCTAAACACATATTCCATTGATTTCTTCAGTGTTCCCTCTTGATTTCAAACTGACTGCACTCTAAAAAATGCTGGGTTAAATACAACCCAGCGCTGGGTTAAAAAGGGACAAACCCAGCTATTGGGTTGTTTTGACCCAGCGGTTGGGTTCAAAACAACCCAACCGCTGGGTCAAAATGGCTTCCAGAAATCGCTTACTCTGCCTTTAACCCAACGCTGGGTTGCATTTAACCCAGCATTTTTTAGAGTGTGGGATCTTTCTACACCTTCAGCATGATTCTCATTGATATTCATCTACCACTTAAAAAAATCAACTATATTTGCTTTATACCAATAGTCAAAAGTCTGGTTGTGCCAGACTGTTCAGATTATGTGATGTATGTTGCTTGACCGTGGTTCACCCTGTCTCATGTGTGTTTGTGTCAGTAATATACTGCAGTAGGGAGGCCAGACACGCTCTCATAAATTACTCAATTACAGCAATCACGCAGAGCGAAAAAAGCAAAGGACAGATGAAAAAGGAGTGTGGAAAAGAAAAGAGCAGATGGTGGCATCGTTCTGGTCCTCCTGCTAAAGTCACCAGCCACTCCTTCCTCCACAGACTCAATGAAAAAGGTGCTGAAGATGAATTGCGGTGTGTGTGTGTGTGTGTGGTCTCAGGTCTCTTCGGTAATTGAGGGTTGTCCGTGAAAGAGAAGCCCTCACGACTCTCATCTGCTTTCTGTCTGAAGGAAGAACTGATTGTCAGAGATGAAAGCTTTTGTTAAACAGTTTTATGCCCCACTTACACTCACTCATAGACAGACGGTTTCCTAACACCCGTTAAAATCGTGCAAGCCTGTTTTGCTTTACAGACAGGTATTGTGGTTTTTGTAAGTAGTCTGTTCCTCATAAAGTGCCCTAATAAATGTAAAATGTATAATAAACAGCTTCTGTTTCGCCTCACTCTCATGTGGAGTCGTCTGTGCATTGTGTTTCATTTTCATGTGAAGTCATTGAAGGCACGAGGCATGTCTAACACTCAAGACGTTTAATACTCCTTTGTATCATTAAACATTTTTGCCTGTATATTTTCAGAGACTGTTAGTTTGTTATATTTTTAGCCCTAAAACCTGATGTGCTGCCTACCTAGGCAACTTTTTAGGCATAGTATTGGTGTGTTTCTTACTTCATGAAGGTTGTTCTAACAGTAAACTGGAAAGTTATGTTACATTTTTTTGGCCATAATCAGTGTTTGGCTAGTTAGCGTGAACCAGTTTGCTCCTGCTGGTTGATGTTGTAACTACACCATTTTTCAGGACCAAACTGAAAAATTGAGGTTTTAGTGTGTTTTGAACTTTAAAAAATAAATAACTAAATAAATAATTTAAAAATCATTACTGTTTTTTAAATATAATAAAAATATTCATTCATTCAATAATTTATTTATTGTGATTTTTAAGATATTAGTGTTTAAAGTGTATGAGCTAGAAAATAAGTTGCTCTAATAAGGTCTTTGGACAAGCTCAGTTATTTTTGCCAATTTTTATCCAAATGGTATTATTTATATATGCTGTTATAGTTTTTATTAATATTTCGAATTAGGCTTTTTTTTCATTTTAGTTTAATTTTATTTATTTATTCTATTTAGTGTTTTTTTTTTTTAGTAATTTTGTTATGCTAAATACTGTATTACTATTTAGGTTTAATTTATTTTTTAATTTAAGTTTAGTTTTAGTTCAGTTTTAATTTTTATTTATTTCCAGTTAGTAATTTTAATGCTTCAACCAAGATGGCGGACAGGGGGAAATGTTGATTATATATTTATATTATAAATTATATATTTATAAATTTAGGATAATGCTGAATTTATTTTATTCAATACCAAAGCTAAATGATTTATATAGATATTTTTCAATGTAAAATGCACAATTGAATGCAATATTTATGTGTGGCATTGCAATTTTTGTTAGCTTAGCAACAGTTCTCTCATGCTTTCATGTGACAAAGGCTTTTTTTTGTGTAACTTCTGTCCATAAATAGCATTTCAAATGAATCATTTATGAGGATTCATTTTTTGTTAGGATTCTGGACTTGAAGGGCGTTGCTTATTCAATTAGTGAACGTCAAAGCAGCTCATTAGCATTGTAGTATGTTCTTTTCACTGTTTTTATAACTTAACATCACTTCTCTATTCCTACCTTCACAGCTCTGGTTTGTCGCTGCCATGGCGACCCTGACCCCCTGCTTCTTATGGATCTTTGCTGTCCTCCAATTGGCTGTCTGCTCGTTTCCAGAGGAACCTGGCCCTTTAATCTCTGCCCCTGCTGAGGGTAAGAACACGCCCCCTCACCAATTACAGTGTACCAGTTAATCAACATCAGCAGGTTATTTTTCAGTTAGACATAAATGCCACATTTATGATCTTTCATGCACTTATGTTTAGAGCATAACAGCACAATAAGCAACTACAATTTTTGGCTCATAAATTAGCTTTGAGAAAATCAGTTGAATTCCAAACTGTGCCAAGTTTCCGTGATCATAAACATATAAGAAAATATTTCCTTGCAAGTTACAGTGATTTTACCATGGTTAAGGTAAAATATGAATGTTTTGGAACTTATGAGTTGGTGCCTCGGTGAAGGATTTTTTCTTTTTTTTCCTTTTTTTTTTTTTTTTTTTTAGTTAAAGAAGCCACCTCTGATACCACTGCTGTTATTTTGATAAAATAAAACCCATTATTTTGTTCTTTTTAGTTGAAGTTACACTGTGCATCAGTGTTATTGTATTATTTATATACTGTTATAGTATTTATTAATTGTATTAATTAATAATTAATTTGGAACTTGCATTTCTGCTATTATCCAGTACATTATACAATAATTTTATGGACAAATCCATTAACCCTAAATCACAACACAATGAAGTGCAAATTTTATAATACAGCTGGAAAACCTGTAAAAAAAAAAATAAATAAATAAAATATATATATATATATATATATAACACTGCAAATAATAAAAACACTGCAGCTGTGGTTGGCAGAATCTTATCCAAAAAATATGGTAGCTACAATTTAGCTTAAATTTACAAGAAAAAAGTGGGGTTTTATTTTTTTGTCCAAGTGGGGACCCAAAACAGTTTGGTTACCAGCATTCATCAAAATACATTATTTTGTGTTCAGCAGAAGAAAGAACGTCATACAGGTTTAGAATGACTTGAGAGTGAGTAAACTATAACACAATTTTCTTTTTTTCTTTTTTTTTTTTTTATGGTTGTACTGCCCCTTTAAATGTGGTAAAATCACTGTAATGCCTACTTTCTTGTGGTTATGTTAAACACTGTATGTTGCACTACCGCTGCAGGTTGTTCTTTTAAATGTACATATGGTTGACATATGATATGGACTTGTCACACTGTTTGTAAACAGTTTTGCACATTAGCGCTCATGAATGGATGAAATACACCATATGGCTGTGATAATTTTAAAAGCCTTTTAACATAATGGTGTTAGAACAACCGAGACACAAAAACTGTGTGTATGTGTATGTGTGTGTGTGTGTGTGTGTGTGTGTGTGTGTATGTATGAGGACCCGTATTCCCTATAGATCCTACAAAACAGAATCAGTGATATTGATGAACAACCACTCATGCATCTCTAATAATTCAGTAGAGACCAGGGGTTAAAGGTCATCCAGCACAATGTAGTTGGTGTTTATGTGGGTCAGGTTTTCTCCCCACAAAGACAGTAAAACCTGAAATCACCTACACTGTGGGGTCCTGCCAATGTTCGCTCTCTGTGAAGAAAACGGCTTAGTAAACATACTAAATAATGTCTTAATGAGAAAGTAAAACAGCAGAAAGGTTTATATGAGGGCTAGATTTAGAGGTAGAGGAAAGAAAATATCATTATCTCAGTGTAAAAACAACAGAAGTCAGTGAAGAACAAAACAAACATGGCGGGGGTGTGTGTGTGTGTGTGTGTGTGTGTGTGTGTGTGTGTGTGAATCAAAGTGAAATAACGTGACCCTTTTAAGGGTTTTCCACACTTAATTACTCTTTCCAAAGCACAAAAACATTTAAACCCTTGTGAAATGTGTCCAAACAACTAGAGGCAAAGAACAAGCCAGCAACAACAACAGTATCTCAATCCTGCTCTCCTTATTACAGTGGAATTAATTAGTAGCAGAAACTGTAAGAAATATCATTAGCATTCACAATAAATATGTGGGTGTCCTCAGGCTTCTCAGCCCTCAGACACTGAGTACAGATCCATCTGCGGTTGGAGGACACATTCCTGTTTGTTTTTTTCAATGGTAATCTGTTTTCTAATTGTGTTAAACTCTTTCCACAGCATTTGAAAAGCAATTTTCCTTGTCTGAAATGTGTGAACCTCTCTGAATTGTCTCTTTTCAACAGCATTTTATGCAGGAGTGTAGTGGGGGACGCAATATAAAACTTATCAGCTTTGCTCATGAATATGAATTATGTGACAGGACATTAGACCAGGAGACTGATTGTCAGGGCAGGTTGCAATAGTTTTTTAATAATATTTATATTTTATTTTAATTCAGATTTATTTTAATTAAAAAAATTTATTTACAAATTAACATGTTTTAATTTTACTTTTAGTTAACAATAACAATGCTGTGTGTGTGTTCATTCATTCATTCAAAAAGAAAAAGTGATATTTTTCATGGATACCCTGGCTAATCTTTTCAGTTTAATCAAAGTAAATGATTTTAAGTTCTGGGGATTTTAAGTTCTAAAATGACAAAAAAGCACCATGAAAGTATATATCATATATCATATTAGTATGTAACATATGTAAGTGGTCTACATGACATATTCATGTGAATGTGAGTAAATAAATTTTTTTAATGAATCGTTTAAAGGTGACATATCATGAAAATCTGACTTTTCCAGGTTTTAAGTGCTATAATCAGGTCTCCGGTGCATCTACCAATTAAGGAAACGTGAAAAAGATTGACCTAGTAACTTTGTTTT